>NC_058022.1:10922482-11222482 GCF_019176455.1 Solea senegalensis | reverse complement strand
GACAGCTTCAGCTCCTGCTTGATGTTAAACTGTAAAAGTAGGACCATGAATGAGCAACCAATGTGGCACACGCCCTTCTCCAAGGCCCAGACACTCATCTAGTCTATCCAGGTCAGGGAGGTGTAATAGGGCAGGCAGAGGATACGCGACCAAAGTGAGTGGCCTTCACTACTGAGCAGCTGCTCCACTACTCCACAGTTTAAGAAGCCAACTGATGTGGTTCAAGCATCTTCTAAAGATAACTCCCTGCTGGAGGCAGAGCAGACCGAAGGGAACCCACTGATCCTAAAAAACCAAGGACGTGCTGGAGTGGATATATCTGCCAGCTGGCCTGAGAGACTGACTTCTTTTTTTCCTTTTCTTATTTATTAAGATTTCAGCAAATACTGTGCTGGATACAACAATATTCCGAGTACAAATTTGATAAAACAAATTAGTGGTGGGGAAAACTACAAATACTATTCGAAGCCTGCAATCCAGCGTTTTGAAAAGACATTTTTCCGTGACATCTGAAGCATATTTAGACTCACATTTGTGCTGTGCCCTGTTTGGAGAGTCTCTATTAATTTTGACCCAGTAATTTCATTTTCTTTTCTTAGAGCACTAGCTCAGTGAGCACTAAGTAGGTAAAGCAAAACAACAAACAAAAAAACACTTCATTTTCTAGTTGACCTGACTGTATTAATTTTATTACTACCGGGGGCAGCTATGTTGCAGTTAACGTAAAAAAAAGTTTCCACTGTACATGTTATGTACCACTGTCCCACTCAGTTAAGATAAATACCAGGATGAATGACTTGATTCCGGAACTCTAACTCAAGGAATGTTGAGTTTGACTCAAGAAATGTAGAATGAAATTTTGATTTGAAGAGGAAAAAACAATTGCAAATATCGATATTATCGAATCACAGAGTTTGAAGAATCTCAATAAATAGAAATCACACATACTGTAGTGATGCAATCAAATCACCACAAGTATATTGTCCCAGCCCTACTACAAACCATAAAAACAATATTTGCGTAGTTGTAAACAGGTTGATGCTTTAATTCTAATCCTGTGGGTCGGCTAAGTTATCCTCAATGTTCACATTTAGAAGAAAAAACATACTCATCACTGAAATGCCTTCAGGATGTTTTCTCTTCACTCTCTTACATTACAGCTGAAGATTTCCTCTTTCAGCCTCCTGAAAACAATGATCCCTCACTATATATTATCCTTGATGGCTAGGAGTGACAAAGACATTCTATTTGATATATTACAGTCATATGCTTGTCATTACCTGAGATGTAAAAAAAAAAAAAAGCTTCTGATTTACTGATAACTGTTGCTTCTATTTTGCCTTTTTCTTTGACTTACATGCTGTTGTTATAGTATCCACAACTAGTTTTATAATTACACCGACAATTCCTTAACCAGCATGAACTCACTGGCATATGAAGCAAGCAGGGCAACTTATTGTTGAGTGTAAGGGGGAAATGTACTCCCACCTCGCCGCCTCCTTCCTCTTCTCCTCCACCACCATTCTTTCTCGTCTCCTCCTGCATCATCAGCTGCTCCGGAGGGACCAGGTCATGAGTGACCAGCGAGCTTCCAGTCAAGTCGTCATCGTCGTCCTCATCGTCGTCATCGTCCTCAGCCAAGAAAGGGTGGTTCACCAGTGAACGTTCACCCAGGGTCATCACCACCAGTCCTCCTCCACTGACCAGTCCGACCCTCCCTCCGCCATCCATTCCTCCACTGCTGCACTTGAGCAGCATACCCTCCAACTTGTCCTCACTGTTCATCTTACATGGAGCTGTTCTTGCGCCTTACAAAACAATGAGAGGGAGGTTATTCGGCAAATTTGCAGGCTAAGCATAGTGAATCTAGATTTTCATCTTTGTTTTTTCATAAGATAACTTTGAGGAGGAATTGTTAACAGCAGACATGAAAGTGAGACTGATGACAAGTTTTTTTTTTGTAAGGAAGCTATTCCTATTCTTAGAGCTCAACCTATAATTAATATAGTAGATCTGCGACTACATAATTACATCAACTGATATCTCTAGTACATCCATCAGTGGATTAATCCATAAAAAGCAGAATATGGTGAAAAATGTAGACCTATGTTTCCCAAACCTGTACAAACATGTACAAACATGTACTGTTTTGTCCACAAAGTAAAGACATTCTGATTTAAAGGAGCTCAAATCAGGGAACGTGTTTTTGTTCCATATGATAAAAACACACAAGCCAATTATACCATTACTATACACTAATAGTCACTAATCGATGACTGAATAATCGATTCATGTTGTGGCTGACTGCTGTATTGAGCTGCTACAACTTCTCGATTAGTTAATAGTTACCAGTTTCAGTGTAGTGGCTGATATATACCTCTAAATATAGAGATATTTATATATCTCTACATCTAGATATGTATACATACGCACGCGCGCACACACACACTCACATTTACACATATACAAATCATTTTTGTCTTGCTAAGACCGTTAAATAAAAGTCTCTATCGACAACAGACTGTTTCCGAGGTGAAATGAGTTTTAGGTAAACCCGCGTTACATGTTAGACCAAAACAAGACATTGACAAAGCCCTTCCTTTAAGTTACACATAAACAACAACACCTCATTAGTTAACTAGCAGTTGCTCGGTCTTTAAACGGTAACGCAGGCTAAGCTAGCAGTTGTGTGTCGTTTGGGGAAAGGTGCGTGTAGCTACAACAATCTGACCCGAGTCAGCATGGCAGTGTAAGCATCTGTCACGGTATAAGCCAACAAGCACGACGTCCCAAATGTAAACACACTCACTGTGTCATTAAGCGGGATAAGTCTAATGCCTGGCAGCTAGCTAGCCGCGCCTGTCAAAGATGCTAACGTGAACCCACATCCCGTTTACAACAAAAATGCTGCAAAGACGTAGGAAACGAGGCAAGCGCCACTTCAAAATAAAAGACTAAACGCAAAATATTCAAGCCAAAACGAAAAGCATATATTGTACGCATCTCTTATGTGCACCAGTCAGTGTAACCAAGTGGATTATGCATCGTTTAACTCGATTTCTCGTCACTAAACGCTTTACCTTGAAAGTCAGGACCGGAAATCATAAAATTACTCGCATGCACTTGACAAACATCTACGGCCTGCTTATGGATAGTTAGCAAACTGCTAGCAGGTTGCCGCAAACATTGACTGTCTCTCGCTGCAATATTCAGCTGACACAGTATCTTCCGAGCAACAAGACAAGTCACCTCACGTGCAGCATCGCACAACAACATTTACGTCGAATTTATAGACACACATGGCACAAAACTCAAACTTTGGTTTGCACATTTCACCAAACTTGAGAGTAGCGATGTTCCGCTACAGCGCTGGCGCCTCCAGCTTCCTCAGCCACTACTCTGCTCGGCTCTACAGGCCACAATGTACCTGTCTGCAAGTTAAAGCTAACTAGCAGGCTCGCTGCTAATACGAACAATAACATTTGCGACAGAGGTACACGAGAGATATGTCAGCCGTTACAGCCGCAGTGTTTCTCCCCTTACCTTCAATCCGCCTTAGACCCGCTCGGCTGTCATGATTGTTATACAAGACTACAGTGTAATATGGTGCACGGAATAATCATACACACACCATCAGATTTCACGTAGGCATGCGAGCTCCTATCTGTCGCCACCTAGTGGTGGAGAGTGAAACTACAAATCAAAGGTTATTCCTAATCCCCAAAAAAGAACAAACAACTCATTTTCAACTATGACTTTTAATAGCTTCAACATTTCCATTAGTTTCCTGTTCAGTTTTTTTGAAACGACGTCGGTTAGAAACTCGCGAGCGAATCAACTATTTAATTTATGAACATTCAAGAAATTAAAATCAAACAACTTTTTTTGACCTGTTTATTTATATGTTTTTAAAATAAAGTTGTTTGATTTTAGTTTTTTGAATGTGTTTTTTTGTTTCAAACCAAACGGGTTTGAATAGAAAAACAAGTTAATTTGTCAACATTGTAAGGATTGGTGGGGGGAAAAACACATTTGTTTTGACCAATTTCTGACACAACAATCAATCAATTCGTCGAAAAAGTCAAACGGTCAGTTTAATTAATGATACTGTACAATTAAATACAATGTAAAAGGGCGCAGTGGAATTTGGTTTAATGATCATGTCTCTCTTGACAGTCGTGATTGTAGGACTCTGTCTGTCTGTCTTTCTGTCTCTCTCTCTCTCTCTCACACACACACACACACACACGCAGCGTGAGGAATACTGATCAACCTGTTAGCTGCACCTCAGCGCGCATTTCAGGACTTCTCTCTGTGACTGAATCGTCTCTGCGGGATTTATTGAATCTGATCATCCACCTGCTGAATGTCACCGCGTTCATTTGGCGCAGCCTCCTCTGACCAAACGCGTGGTCATTATCACTGTTGTCCCCTCTGATGTGCGACAGAGGGTCACACAGAGAGGACCTGTGGACTGTCAGCCCGCGCCCGTGCCGCTGCAAGAAGGGAAGCCCCCCACGCGTTGCGCGCCAGGATCGCCGGTGTGTGTACATTGGCGGCGTGGAGCGCGTGTGCACGTGCGTCAGGCACTACATGTGTAAGTTCGCGCACGGCAAAGCCCCGGGCTCCGTCCTCAACAGTTGCCACCGGAGCGGAGGAGAGGAGAGGAGAGCGAGCGAGACAGCAGACTGAGGACGGACAGACGCGGAGCAACCACGCCGCTCTGCCCGGCTCTCTCTGCTCCTGACATGCAGTCGCTCATCTCTCCGGTGACAAAGGCCATCCTAGTAGCGCTCTTCATCTTCGCCATACTTCTCATCCTCTATGTGATCCTCTGGTACATCTGCAGAGACGTGGACTGCGACCACGGCATCTGAGGATTCCGGTAAAACGGTAATATCGGGGGATTTTTACAATGGAGCGTGCAGAGGAGCCCGCAGAGTCCAGGGTCAACCCGTAAGTATACGTGTCTCCCCTTTTACTTGTGTTTACTGTGGGTGTTTCTAAAGTGTGTGTATGTGTGTGTGTGTGTTCCTATTGTGCGTAATGTCAAATGCACTCTGGTCAGAGGAGGTGATGACCGGCGTGCGTCTTCGCTGGCACCCCCGGCATCCCAATCCCATAAAATGAGCAGAGCCCCACATTTAATTCTCTTCAACTTGACAGATCATCAGTCAACACTGTGTCAACACAGAGTGTTCTACTGACGGGGAAATACTTAAAGGTTATACAATGTCAGCAGGAGGGTATTGAACTGTGGTTCAACGTGCGCGTGTTATCACTTAATAGTCGGCGGGTGGCCACCGGTCACACTGCGGTAAACGGCGTGGGTGTCCCCTAAGGTCAAGAAGAACCCGGGGTTGTTTACCCGGGGTTGCCACTCTTATCCGACAGCCCCGTCCTCCTCCTCCTCCTCCTCCTCCTTCCGTATATCTGCAGCATTAGTTCATGTTCAGTTCATCTCTGTCTGTCTCTGATGTCTCCACATTGGCATTTTACATCCAACGAGATAACAGGATTATCTCCATTGGCTCTTGCGCGTCTTTTACCTAATCTGTCTTGTGCCATGTTTTGGACTCCTTATTATGAATAGCACGTTAATGCGTTTTACGCATAGCGCATTTATATTCCCCTTGACATTCTGTGAGCTGGTGATTGCAACATGCTCTGTCCAATCCTGGAGTTTAGGAAGACATAGCACACACACACACACATGCACATGCACACACACAGGGAGCATAATGAAGGGTTTCTCATCACAGCAGCCACGTTGCCCCACACTTCCTACATTTTGTCACATGGCCCATAAAGGTATTAAACATGTGAGATGTGATCGCATTTTTTTATGAAAAAATTTGCTTTCATCCCCAGCATCACCAGAGCAGGAAACATGAACAAACTGCAAATCCTAAACTAGAGAATGTGAAGGACACACCAAGGACATGTTGCTTTTTGGGGATTTCTCTTTCAACAGGAGGGTGGGTGCAGGCTATAACCCATTTTCTGATCACTTTCAAAGTAGAGTTTAAACCGTTTCTTTCTACATCTCTTTGTAAAAAAAGAAATGATGCTATCCATTAAAGTGGGCATTACATTTTGACTGGGAGAAAGTGTGACTTCTTTCCTTTAAAAAAAAAAAAGCACTTGGATAGTGACTAATCACTAACAGCATCTTCATACCACCTCAGCACATAAACACCTGAGAGGTTTTAAACATTCAAGCCTCTCCCACAACTCATCCAAAATGAAGCTTTACAGTTTTTAAACCTTCTCACTCGACGCTGCAGGCGCAGTGTTGCAGTTCTTATAAATCTATGAGCCCTGTAAACTGTTGCGTATTATATGCTCTCCTGCACAGAGAAGGAGTGAGAGTCTGGTGGGATGGCAGATGCCCCCGTTGACTACAAAATGATTCTTGTCAGCCGTGAGTCAATATACGATGACCTCTGTCACTTCTCGACACACATCCACACAAACTCATTAAATGCCTGTTGCAACTGACATAAGAGCTCCTGCTCCGACTGTTGGTGTCTGTCTGTTTTTATCAACTGCGGCTGGGTTGTGTGTTTGCTAAGGTGTAAAAACTGCGCAATGTAACGTTTGAGCGGCTGTGTCTTTTGCAGTTTGGAAAAAATAAGAAAGGAAAAAGATAGGCTGTGTGTGTGTGTGTGTGTGTGGGTGGGGAGTGGAGTTAACACTGACATGCTCCAGAATAAGAGATGAGTAAAAAAAAAAGTGGAGCAGGGAAGGCTCAGCATGGAAGACAGGTGTGTTTTTATCTGTGGATCAGTGTGTGTACACACAGCCATAGTTGGAATTCACTCAAGTTTGTGGAAAATGTTTTCGTTTGAGCTTTAACACTCCCGAGCACCGACTGTGTACATGGCGGAAGTAACGGTTTACACCGCGCGTGTGACCTCAAAAGTTAATTGAACAGTAATTCTGACTCAGAATGTGTTTGTTAGAATAACAATTGATTGCTTTTATCCCATGAGTCATAACTCACGTGTGCAAAATATGTAAGATGTTTCTTCAAGGGGGTTGGGCACTCAGTGGCTCACGTGGCTAGCATTGTTTGCCTCACAGCAAGAGGCTTGCTGGTTCACATCCTGGTCTGGGCCTTTCTGTGTTTTACATGAGCAGGGCCACGCGGTTTGTGTAGTGGTCAGCGTTCTTGCCTTTACAGCAAGAAGACCCGGGTTTGTGACCTAGTCGGAAACAAGGATCTTTCTGCATGCATGAGTTTGCATGTTCTCCCCCTGTGTGTGGGTTTTCTCCGGGTTCTCCAGTTTCCTCCCACAGTCCAAAAACATGACAGATTTTGGGATTATGGAAATTGGACACTCTTACTGACTGTGAGAGTGAATGGTTGTTTGTCTCTATGTGGCCCTGCGAAGTACTGGCGATCGGTCCAGGGTGCACGCCGCCTATTGCCTATCAGCTGAGAGTGGCACAGCACCATCAGCAATCCTCAGGCGGATAAGATGGATGGATGGATGTTGGCGATGGATTGGCAACCTGTCCAGGCTCTACACCGTCTTTACTTCTATGTCATCTGGGACCCTCATGGAGAGGATAAAGCAGTGGACGATGAATGGATTCATTTCTTTAAGGGTCAAAGGGGGCGGCTGGATCCAGTTGCAGGTGACATTTGGCTCAGGAGCGGTGCCACAAGGCCTTAGGGAGACAGGATAGAGATGGGAGTTGCAAACAACTGTTTCTGTGTGCCTCCTGCTGCCGAGGTATAACCTCCACATTTACTTCTTTGAAACTGTAGTCTTATTTATTATTTAGCACCTCTGAAGCTGTTATGGTGAAATCGCTTAATTTCATTTCATGAAAATTGTTTTGCTGTCTCAGTCACTGCATCCTGGCGCCAGGATTGCGGCGAAAGGGTTACTAACACCCTGCAGGTTGCCAGTTTCTCACCGTGCAGAGAAAAACAACCGTTCATCGTCGTGTTCCCACCGATCAAAGAGGACTCAGATGACGCACCCTGCTGTGAGGTGACAGTGCTGCGTCACTGTACTGCCTTTAATTTATCCCTTAAACACCAGAGAGTAAAACTCAGTGTGGTAGTGTGGGGTGTGGGCAGATATTATCAGAGGAAATCCAAGTTCAATCAAGAATGAAGTCCCAAAATAAAGGAATAACATTAAGTCATTGAAACTGGCAGCCATTGAGAAGGGTTTGTTAACCTATTAGGTACAATATATGCTGATGAATTCTAAAGCCACATACAAAACTTCATAAATATGAAAAAGATCAGCGATGTTACCCATTATGAAACTATAAATGCAACTGTAAAGGTCAGTATTTCTATTCTGGTGGCTGGGATGTGGCATTTAAGGTCACTGAGTGAAGAGCGCAGCACAGAAAGCTGCGTGAAGAGCAAACAAAATTTCACAATATCATTAAGAAAACACTTTTAAAATAAAAAGCTGTCCTCCAGGTGTTGAACAGCTGCAGCAAACTGTGGATTAATGTAAGTACTAATAGTGTTCGTTCTGACAACCTCCATTATGGGAAGGACAAACCTACACAACTCCTAACAACAAAATGAGTCAATAAACAATTTACCAGATGAGCATTTTCTTACCTTAATCGCGCCCACCACCCCATGAACCTCAGAGGATAAGCAGTGTAGCTCTGGATGAATGGATGTTATATTTGAATCTCTACTCTGAACACTTTCTCATGCAGGAGAAATGAATCCCAGAACACTGTTCTGATGCCGATCATAAAGCAAATTAACATTCAATACCTGAAATCCTCCAGAGCTCCAGGTTTTGCTCGCTCGTGGACACATCCTTTTTCCATTTCTTGGTTTTACTCACCCAAACTGATTCGCAACCAACAGCTCGACACACCTGGAGCATTCTGATATAAGTCACCAACCTTATCTCTGCTCTTCCCTCCCTATCGGTTCTCTGCTGCTCTCTCTCTCTTAAGGCCATCCAAAGATAAACATAACATCTATAACCTCACTTAACCTAATCCCTATTTATACTTGCACATGAAAAACAAAGTCCTATTCCAAACAGGCCCTTAAAAATTGACACTTTTGGTTTAACATAACTGCAACCGCAGCTGCTTGTTGGGAATTTGTTCACTCCAGATTTACGTTGTTTGGTATACTTATATATTTCTAGAATATTCATATTTTAAGTACATTCCTGGAGTATTTTAAATGTTTGGAGTGATGATTCAGGCCAGGTGACAATTCTCATGTATGTTACACGTGTACAACTGAGCGAGTGACGAATAAACTCTTGAGTCTTCAATCTTAAAGCAGTGAAGCCTGGTCACTATGACCTGACAACACAAATGTGTCCCCGTTCTGAGCAGATCTCACACACGACTCTACTCTAGCTCCAAGCATAACCCCTTCATAGTGAATGTCACTGGCATAGTGAACTATTGCTCGTGACAGTGGAGTCGTCGTTCAACTTGAAGGTTGACCGAGTTCGTTAGTCTACATGCCAATGTGTCCTTGGGTCAGTGGTAATGAAAGATGAGTGAAACATAGATGTGCAGTATGAAAATGTCAGTGAATGGTCATCAAGACTAGGAAAGTGCCATATAAATACAAACCATTTACCTCATAATGTATTCACTAGCCTCTATCCTTAAAGGAATAATTCCCCAATTTGCATTTAACTTTGTGTTACTAGAATAGGGGTAGTATTTTTGAAAAAATTCTGCTTCCCAACCTCAGTTTCCCCTGAGAAATCTCTTCATTCTTTTCTTTGTTAGGTGCCCACCAGTGACACTTCAGAGGCTTGAAACTGCTTTTTAGAGCCACTCGTAGGGGGGCGGGACCTCATTCCCAGAATGTAAACGGTGTCCGCCATCTTTGCTAACAGTTACTCTAATGGGACCAAGTGTCAGTGGTACCAGTGACACTTGCAAACCAAGTCAAGGGGTGACAGAACAAAAGGACCAGCCAAAAATGACCTCCCTCCATATGGGTTAGGGTTAGTTTGTTTGTCCTCACAAACATACTCACACAAGAACACACACACACACACCTCAAAGCCATAAAAATAGATTGTGAGTGACTCAGCTGTTATGTAAAGTCCATCTCTGATCGGGCCGTCTGGGGCTGTTTATGTCAGTTTAGCTTGACAGCGCCGAAACTGAGGTGACACGTGTTTGCTGTGTCCGAGCATCAATACACGCTCACACACATACTTTTCCAAGAAATCGCGTGCAGGCTTCTCCTCCTCTCACTCCTCCGTCCTTTTTAAGGCTACATTGTCCAGTGTGTGCGTCCCACTAGATGTGATACAGCCAGAGTAATGGACTCTCTCTGGCCCAAACAATGTGCATTATTAGTATTTCAGTGCAGACTGAGTTAGAAACACTACATTAAACATGAATCACATTCATAAACTTGGACCAATACTCACAGATCTAGAGCAGGACGGATGCACGAGCTCTTCATTTATCTTCAGATGTGTCTGTATAGCTCGTCTTTCTTCCTGTAAGACAGATGTGGTGCTGGGGTTTTTGATTATATATTTATCATCTCCACTGGTTTCCTCTGGGAAAAGCTTAACCTGCATTAATTATAATGAGATACTTTAATCATCCTCCATGCAAATATGTTTTCCTCCCTTATTAATCTGGGTTTAAATAGAGGCTTATATTGTCCCGTAGTGATCTGGTACAGGTTTAGAGGCTTTCCCACCTTTACCAGAATGAAATTCGTGGGGGGGAAACTCTAATGTAGCAAAAAGTGCCGGCACCCAATGACTTACGCTGATCCCATCCAATGTAGGTGAGTAGAACCAGTATTTTTAATTAAACGCTGTAACAATCGCGTGGGGGTGTAATAGTCAAATGAGTGATCTAATTTTCTTTTGACATAATCATACACCAAAACAAATGTCACAACCGAACAAGGACTTGAACCCAATAGCACGACTCAGAGACAACTTCCAAAAATACTCTAATTTATTGGACAAAGTAACAAATAAAAATCACTCTCAAAGGGAGGAAAAGTATCAACAGAAAATCACTCTATCGAGGAATCACTAGATAAGCAAAAGGCCAAAGTAACAAATTATAATCACTCACTGGGAGGAGACAAAAGGTCTAGGCAAGGTGCCAAATCAAAATCACTCTTCACGAGGAAAAAACTCTGATGGCTCAAAAAGGGACAAAACAAAGTAGCAACTAAGAAAAGCAAAAACCTTACAAACAATTGACGTGGCATGGATTGGCGTGGGTTCTCTGGCATGACAGACAAGACGAACTGACGCAGGGCAGAGGGAAGCACAGGCTATATGTAACTCAAAGTAAATGGGGAACAGGTGGAAACAATCAGGGCGGGGAAGATAATCAGACTGGCGGGAAAACTACAGGGGAAGGGCAAGTTATCTGAAACGAGAGGAAAGAGAGATGTCAAAATAAAACAGGAAGTCACAAAACAAATAGAAGGCAAAACTAAACATAACTTAACACAACTTTCTGGATATGACAGTACCCCCCCCTCTAGGGACGGCACCTGACGGCCCAGATAACTGAGGGTGGCGTCTGTAAAAGTCTGTGATGAGGTCAGGATCCACAATAAAGCTAGCAGGAACCCATGATCGTTCCTCTGGACCGTAGCCCTCCCAATCCACCAGGAACTGCCTGCCCCGGCCCCTGTTGCGCACAGCCAGCAGAGCCTTGACTGAGTAGACAGGGCCGCCGTCGACCATCTGGGGAGGTGGAGGGGGTGCGGCTGCGGGCACCATGAGGCTTTCCTTAACCGGTTTCACCCGGCTGACGTGGAAGGTGGGGTGGACTCTCATGGACCGGGGCAAACGCAGACGGACAGCGGAAGGGCCGATGACCTTGGACACTGGGAAAGGCCCCACGAACCGTGGAGCCAACTTCCTGGAAGCGACTTGGAGAGGCAAATCCCGCGTAGAGAGCCAGACCTTCTGGCCAGGCTTGTATACAGGCGCAGGTAGGCGCCTCCGATCAGCAGCCCTCTTCATGCGGTCCACACTGCGTAGGAGTGCCTTACGGGCGGCTGCCCAGATGCGGTGGCATCGCCGGACCATGGCATGGGCCGACGGGACGATGATCTCCTTTTCTGTCTCGGAGAAGACAGGGGGCTGGTAGCCGAAGACGCACTGGAATGGAGACATGCCAGTTGCCGAGGTGAGAAGAGAGTTGTGGGCATATTCCACCCACACCAGCTTCTTGCTCCAGGAAGCCGGATTCTGCGACACCAGGCATCGAAGACAGGTCTCTAACTCCTGGTTGAGACGTTCCGTCTGGCCGTTGGCTTCTGGGTGATAACCAGAGGTGAGGCTGACGGTGGCCCCGATGAGCTTGCAGAACTCTTTCCAGAACCTGGATATGAACTGGGGCCCCCGGTCTGAAACAATGTCTTTGGGAAAACCATGAATACGAAATACTTGAGTCATCATAATCTCTGCCGTTCTTTTGGCAGATGGAAGCTTGGGTAATGCTATGAAATGAGTCATTTTAGAAAACCTGTCTACCACTGTGAGCACAGTGGTGTTTCCTTCAGAGACCGGGAGCCCCGTGACGAAGTCGAGTGAGATCTCAGCCCATGGACGAGTGGGAACAGGGAGTGGCTGCAGCAACCCCATCTGCGCTCTGGAGGAGGTCTTGTTGCGGGCACAGATGGAACACGCCTCCACATACTCCCGAACCTCCCTCTCCATGGAGGGCCACCAAAACCTCTGGGAAATGACGTACATGGTCCTCTTAACTCCTGGATGGCAGGTGAGCAGTCCGGTGTGAGCCCAATGGATCACCTGTGGACGCATAACAACAGGGACAAACAAGCGATTCTCCGGACAACCACTAGGTGTCGGATTCTCACCATTAGCCTGCTTCACCTGAGATTCTATCTGCCAACTCACCGCTCCTACCACACGGTTCAGTGGTAGGATGGGCTCCGGTTCCTTGGCAGTAGGCTCGGGGTCAAACAGACGGGACAAGGCATCGGGCTTGGTGTTCTGGGACCCCGGCCTATAAGACAAAACAAAGTTAAATCTGTTAAAAAAAAATGTCCATCTGGCTTGGCGAGAGTTCAGTCTCTTTGCTTTGCGAATATATTCCAGATTCTTATGATCTGTCCATACAATGAATGGGTGCTGTGCGCCCTCTAACCAATGTCTCCACTCTTCCAAAGCTTTTTTCACTGCTAATAACTCACGGTTCCCAACATCGTAGTTTCTCTCTGCCGGCGAGAGTTTATGAGACAGGAAGGCGCAGGGATGAAGCTTGTTGTCCTTCTCAGAGTGCTGGGAGAGTACTGCCCCCACTCCATTATTGGAGGCATCCACCTCCACCACAAACTGCCGGCTGGGATCAGGAACTGTGAGAATGGGGGCAGTAGTGAATCGCACTTTGAGCTGCTGGAAGGCCTCCTCAGCTTGAGGGGACCACAAAAAGGGAGACTGAGGAGAGGTAAGTGCATGTAGAGGTGCAGCTGTGGCACTGAAGTTTCGGATAAACCTCCTGTAAAAGTTAGCAAATCCTAAGAATTGTTGAACCTTTTTGCGGCTATCAGGTGTTGGCCACTGAGCCACAGCGCTAACTTTAGCCGGATCCATTTGCACCTTTCCAGGGGCTATGATAAAGCCAAGGAAAGATACAGTGTCGGCATGGAATTCGCTCTTTTCTGTCTTGACATATAATTGGTTCTCCAGCAGTCGCTGGAGAACCTGCCGTACATGATGCACATGAGAGTCTAAATCTGGGGAGAAGATCAATATGTCATCTAAATACACGAACACAAAGTGGTTCAGGAAGTCTCTCAGTACATCGTTGATCATTGCTTGGAAGACAGCAGGAGCATTGGTCAACCCAAACGGCATGACTAGGTACTCGTAATGACCACTAGGAGTGTTAAAGCCTGTTTTCCATTCATCCCCCTCTCTGATCCTAACCAGATGATAGGCGTTTCTGAGGTCTAATTTAGTGAAAACCTTAGCTTGCTGAAGCTGATCAAAAGCTGATGACATTAGTGGCAGAGGGTACCGATTCTTAACAGTTATGTCATTAAGTGGTGCATAGTCTATACATGGTCGGAGTGTCCCATCTTTCTTTCCCACAAAAAAGAACCCTGCCCCCGCTGGAGATGAAGAGGGGCGGATAAGACCAGCCTTTAACGAGGACTCAATATACTCGGTCATAGCCTTCTTTTCGGGGCCAGAGATGGAATATAGTCTACCCTTAGGAATAGGGGACCCCGGGATCAAATCAATGGGGCAATCATAAGGCCTGTGGGGAGGAAGGGAGGTTGCCTTCTTTTTACTAAATACCTCACTCAACTCGTGGTAACATCTTGGGACTGAAGTCAGGTCAGGAGTTTCAGAGTCTGTGACATGAACAGAGGCAATGTTATCACTAGTTTTCACATTATGACAAGACTTTAAACACTTGGTTTTACATTCTTCTGCCCAGTTCAAGACCCTCCCAGTACTCCAGTCAATGTGCGGGTTATGTTTCTTCAGCCAGGGAAAACCCAAAATGAGAGGATACTGGGCAGAGTTATATAAATGAAATTGCATAAGTTCATAGTGGTTATCAATGATAACTGTGAGCAGTTCAGTCTTGTGCGTCACTCGAAAAATCAGACTGCCATCGAGAGCGCTGGCCTCTATAGGCTGAGATAATTGTTCTGTTTTTAGCTTGAGTCTCATGGCAAAATCCCAGTCCATGAGACTTTCATCAGCCCCCGAGTCAATGAGAGTCTCCAAACTAAGTGTGGTGTTGTGATGCCTCACCTTAGTCTGGGTTAAAGCTCGAGGAGGGAATTCCGTGGAGGAGAAACGTCTCCCCAGTACCCCCCTGTCGACTGGTGAGCCTGTGCCTTTTGCCGGACACGCTGCTAGCAGATGCCCTTGCTGTCCGCAATAGAAGCACCTGCCTTCCTGCAGGCGACGACGGCGCTCCTCTGTGGACAGTTTGGTTCGCCCCAACTGCATGGGCTCCTCCACCTCCTCGGATGGCCTCTCCCTCCGGGTAATGGGTGATGGAGCACGTGAGGAGCTCCGCCAACTGGGTGTAGTGACAGCAGCGCGACCCTGATGACGACCAGCTGCAGAGGCCATTCGGCTTCGTTGTAGCTCCTGTAAGCGGTTGTCTGTTCTTATGGCCAGAGTCATTACTGAGTCTAGATCAGAAGGCAAATCTAGGGGCACTAACAAGTCTTGAATTTGATCTGAAAGTCCCTTGAGAAAAACATCATACAGGGCCGTGGTATTCCATCCGCTATCCGTGGCTAGGGTGCGAAAGCGGATAGCATAGTCACAAACAGAGTCTCTATTTTGTTTGATGTTGCTCAACTCACGTGCTTTCTCTCGGTCGGATGAGAGGGGATCGAAAGCCTTCCGCAGAGCCTGTTTAAACTCCTTGAGGGATCCGCAGATCATTGAATCCCGAGACCATTCAGCCGTAGCCCATGCCCTCGCCCTCCCGGTGAGGTGGGAGATCATGAATGCCACCTTCGATCGTTCCGTAGGAAAGGCTGAGGGCAAGTGTTCATAATGCATATCACAGTCCACAATAAACGCCCGACATCCTCCTGACTCACCAGAAAACTTTTCTGGGGGGGAAAGGCGAAGAGTCGTGGCATGGGGAGCTGAGATCAATGAAGCTCTGGTATCCGCCGGAGATGGTGTGGTCATGGTGTCTGAGGGAGAGGGATCCCTTGTGAGATGAGCAAGGACTTGATGTACTTGGTTTGCCAGGAGGTTAACTTGGGCTGTCATAGAGGCTTTGAACTCCTCCTGACTTTTAGCCATCCCCTTCACGCCACTGTGCAGAGAGGCCATGTGCTCCTCTTGCTGAGTCAGGCGGGTGCTCTGGGAGCGAACGGCCGCTGTCAGTTGTTCTGAGTCGGCTGGGTTCATGCTGGTCAGTTCGTAATGTCACAACCGAACAAGGACTTGAACCCAATAGCACGACTCAGAGACAACTTCCAAAAATACTCTAATTTATTGGACAAAGTAACAAATAAAAATCACTCTCAAAGGGAGGAAAAGTATCAACAGAAAATCACTCTATCGAGGAATCACTAGATAAGCAAAAGGCCAAAGTAACAAATTATAATCACTCACTGGGAGGAGACAAAAGGTCTAGGCAAGGTGCCAAATCAAAATCACTCTTCACGAGGAAAAAACTCTGATGGCTCAAAAAGGGACAAAACAAAGTAGCAACTAAGAAAAGCAAAAACCTTACAAACAATTGACGTGGCATGGATTGGCGTGGGTTCTCTGGCATGACAGACAAGACGAACTGACGCAGGGCAGAGGGAAGCACAGGCTATATGTAACTCAAAGTAAATGGGGAACAGGTGGAAACAATCAGGGCGGGGAAGATAATCAGACTGGCGGGAAAACTACAGGGGAAGGGCAAGTTATCTGAAACGAGAGGAAAGAGAGATGTCAAAATAAAACAGGAAGTCACAAAACAAATAGAAGGCAAAACTAAACATAACTTAACACAACTTTCTGGATATGACAACAAAGCGTTGTGAATTTGGGTGTTTTTGCATCTGCATAATGGAACTGTGGACATGGAGGGCTTAAAGCAGAGGTCTCAAACTTGCGGCCCGTGGGCCACATGCGGCCCACCCAGGGATTTCATTTTACCCGTCACTTAGTATTGAGTGATAAAGAGGTTTTTCTTTTTTGTTTTTTGTTTTTTTTAATTACAAGATTCATTTTGTGGGGATTATAAAGGATAAACTTACTAAACCTAACTAATGTATTTACAAAAACAAACAAAATCCAGCCAAAGGAAAAAACACTAAGGCAAAGCTCTGAGTCCAAGGAACTGAAAAAGGGGAAAAAAACAGCGATTAAAAAAAAACGTGTCAAAGGAACAAAAATACCAGAAGCAAGAGTCTCGGTGAATCACGGAAATAGGATCGTTACCACATGGCACAAACATGACGCACTGGTGACTGTGAATCCAGAAACCAGAGTATAAATAGCAGAAGAAACGAGGAGATGAGTTGCAGGTGAATGGCTCAGAAGCTCCGCCCCGCCAACCAGCCCAGCCTCCTGAAACATAAAGCAGAACACAAGGAACACAGGAAACCAAAAACTAACCAGTTAATGTCTAACCCTAACCTTAATCTAACCATAACTTAAATATTAGCCATGAACTTAACCACTTAGGACCAGGTTTTGGTCCTAACTTCTGTGTTTATGCCAGAAGAAAAAAAGAAAAAAGGTAACAAATACACACACGTGCCTGAATACACCACCTCATTCACTTAATTCATGCAGCCCTGCAGTGAGAGACAGAAAGAGGTGAAAGAGTCTCACAGTCCTCACAGACTGTTAAATGAAGTGCTTTTAATACTGTGTGTATATTTGTCTCTTGGTGCAGGCAAATGTCGCTCCCACTGCTCCGAACTCTACATCTACTAATGATAAGACAACTACACTGTGCCGGGATGTATTTGCTGAACATAAGCCTAAACACACATTCATGCACAGAAGATGGAAACATGCACACAGAACTAGAATGTATCATCATCACAATAATAATCCTAATCATAATAATAATAATATCATTCAGAAAGTGCAAACCTCCAACAAGGCCACTCAGTTTCAAATATACACTCTGCTTTTTTTTTTACACTTTATTTCATGAAAACATCCTGAAGCCAGATTCAGAATCAAACTCCATCCTTCTTCAGTTATGTTGCTCACACACAGACAATTGCAGCAGAAACCTTGGTGATGGTAGTAAAGCTAACATTCTGTGGATATTTCAAATCTCCAGAGAGGCATAGACAGTAGACCAATTCCAGTTCAATGTTTAAAAAATGTAAAATAATGAGTTTTGTTAAGCTTAGTTGAACTCACACTGATGTTATAAAATGTAAATTACCATGATTTATTATGACACACAGTGCTTAACACATTTATTAGACCTCCTGTCATAAAAACAAGACAAAGTAAAAAAAACAAGCAAATCAAGCGTAACATGTTCAGGAATGCAAGTAAATAACTATAATTTTACATCTTAATGAGTAAATAATAATGTGCTTTACTATTTTTACAGTTTTCATTTTGTAAAACAGTACATTTGGAAATTAATAACAATAATAATAATAAACATCATTTAAATGAAAGAGCTTTTACATACTGGTTGGTGTATGAACTGTTACAGAAACATAAAAAATTATTATAATCATAATTACCAATGCTGTTAATTTAGGGCAGCTGTGGCTTTGGGTGGTGGTCTAACTGTACATTTACGATATATAATAAAAAAAAACTGCACTGTCATTATTATTTTTATAAATTATTTTATTATTATTATAATACAGTCCCCCAAAAACTGTAAGCTTATGTATTGCTTTTGGAGGCATTTGTGTGTCTTTTTTTGTTGGCAAATAATGCTTGAGAAAGTCAGTAAAAGGAGGAGGAAATGTCCCAGATAAACCCAGGATGTTGACACAGGATGTGTGCTCCTGCAAACACGTGCAAAAAAATCCGGGGTTTCACTTTCATGTTTACAAACTGGCCTTTGGCTTCCCTCCCAACGGAAAGCCTGCGGCGGCTGCATGAGGTGACACACCAATCACTAAATCTGTTCACTGCCTTTTCCCCTCCCATGGCTATGTAGCACATCGAGGAGGGATCTGCCTCTGAATCATCTCTCCCGAGTGTCTGATATGTTTGTGTGTTAGTGTTGGGATTTGACTGTCTTCTTAGAGCTAAAGCTCTGCTTGTAAAACCTTTTGAGATCCTTTGACATTGGAAGGGAAGTCTTTTCCATTTGTTGGAACCTTGCACCTTTTCCCCTAGTAAGACCACAACCTTTATCATTTTACACATTCAAACAGACTCAGATATTTGTGCATCAGGTTGTGCAGTCCACACGGATTTCTTCAGCATGGTTTTTATTCAAGACTGGACACACTGTAGCCTGCAGCTCATGCCGAGACTCTGAACTTTGAGTGAGTCCATCCTTGACTGTCTGCCTCGCAGACGAAGGAGTCTTCTGAGGAAATGCCCTGAAACAGGCAGCTCGAACTGAGAGAGAAAAAACATTGCTTCACGCAAAATTGCCCGTGACACAATCCAGAAAATTCCCTTTCTTCGCAATATGACACGTACCCTTCCGTCTCGCCTTGGTGGCAGTTGATTAGAAACAGAAACGAAAGGGGGGGGGATAAAATAAATAAAATATCAGGAATCATCCTTCTCACACAGAATAAAAACATACACGCACACCGGAAGATCCTGCAGAGTTCTTGTCAGCCTGGATTAATATAAAAAAGACAAGGCAGACAGTGGTTGTCACATAAGACAAGGTGACTGTCGGTTGTGGCTATTTCGATGCTGTTCACATGTTATTACATCACACACCTTCCTGTCACGTCCTGCTCTCAGCATGTTTCATGTATACGGGTACATATGTCATCATTTTTGTGGGTGTGTGTGTGTAGACGACTGTCTCCCTAATGATCCATCATCAAAAACAATCATTCCGCAGTCCATGAGATGTGATTTCCTTTGAAACAACAGCAGGCCCACTCACCTCGGCGTCCCCAAACCTCTCAGGCTGCAGGAAGAGAAAACACACACGTGACCACACGTGTCCTTAAGGCTTGCATTAACAGCATTTACATACAGTCATTAGAGACAATGACACGGTGTCTTCTTCACGTTGGCCGCTTATTTAATTGTCTTCAAAAAAGACTTAATAAGTGGGGGGCCAATGCCTGTCAGCGCCGCCCGGGTCCAGCTTGACCTTAACTATTTGAAAGTGAAGAAGGCACACACTAATTCTAATGATTTCCCTGCCAAGAGGAAAAAAGAGGAGCCACTGCGAATCGCCCAGAACTGTCTTTAACAGAAATTATTGTAATTTCGTTGAAAGGAAGGTTGGGGAGAATTTGGTTGGCCTACTTAAAGTGCCAGAGACAATATAGCCTCTCCTCAAACACAATCCATCATGGCAGATTTGCTCTGCTCAGATTTGTGATGTAGCGATGAGAACATAACCTTTACATTAAGAATGAAATATTTCACAATGCTCTGATTTTTGTCTGCCTTCTTTCACAGCCGGTCATTCAGTGGTGTAGTCTACATCTTGAGCAGTCAGATAAATGTTGCGTCCTGGTCTGGGATGTTTTTTTTTCCTTTTGAGTTATGATATCCATGTGCTTTATCTTTGGCTTGTCAGCTCTTGTTCCACTTCAGTCAACTACTTTTTTCTTCTTCTACATCTAGCATTTTGCTTAATAAAATAAATTCTAAGCACTTACTGAAATCCTCAGATTCGTTTTAATGTGATAAAAACTCTCCATTACAAGTGAGGCAAAAAAGCTATTGAAGAAAAAGAACAGAAGCATTAGCCACAGATACACTTAGTGCTTAATGTGTAAAGTACCTCTATTGTATACTTTATGTAACTTTGTCATTAAAATGAATGAATATAGAAGAGAAAAACACACAGATGTACAAAGACAACTTTATTTTTAAACAAAAATTTTAAACAAATCTCTAATTCAAATCTTAGGCCTAAAATGAAATCTTAAGAAACAAGCTTCAGAAAATGAGCTCCAACTAGAGCTGAAACAATTACTCGATTAATCAAGTAAATGAATCATCAACTATTTTGATAATCGATTCATCTGCTTGAAGCTTTTTTCATCATTTAAACAAGATTTCTGATTGTTTCAGCTTCTCAAGTGTGAATATTTTCTTCATTTCTTTGCTCCGTATAACAAAGAAATAATTAAAACTGAATCATTTTTGTTTGTGGACAAAACAAGACATTCGAGAACATCATCATTTCCAGGTTTGACAAACACTGATCAACGTTTTTTTAACGTTTTCTGACATTTTATGGACCAAACGATTAATCAAGAAAATAATCAACAGATTAATCTATTACGAAAATAATCGTTAGTTGCAGCTCTAGCTCCAACCAGACACTATAATGTATGTTTAATTTAATCTTAACCCCCCCATACATATTCTACTGATATTAAGGTATCAAGTGAACCAAAAATATAGTAAAGTACAGTATTGAGTGCATGCACTAAAACAAAAGCTAAAGCTTCATGTACTTTCCATACCAGTCTGTCAGTTGTTAACTGAGTTAATTTGTTCAAACCGGACATAAATCTCCACATGTGACACATTCATTTAGTGTTTACCTTGAATTAATATCCAAATTTATGTAGATTTTACCACTTGAACTGATTTCGTGATTGCCAAGAGTCGTCTCCTCACTGAGGTGTCCTTTAAAGGTAGTTTTTTATTCCCCCAAGGGTGGAAAGAGGCATTCATGCAGAATGAAAACAGCTTTGCACTTAAAATATTAAAGCGATAAATTATTTGAACCATCACACACACACTTCGAGGCATTCAACTGAACTTTCTGCAAAAGCTTTGCTTTAGGAACAGGTTGATAAATCAATTTTGTGCTCGGCTCTCATGCTCTCTGGATTTGATGTCACATAGGTAAATAAATGTTTCCAGTGATATACATTATTTAGTGAGTGTGACGAAATCCACTCACAACTGCTCTCCAAAAACACAAAGTTGCAAGCCCGCGCCATATATGTTATACTGTATATAATATGATTAAAAATGTATTATTATGACATTTAATTCTTTATGCCCACTGACATGGAAAAAATGGCAGATTGGAAGTCACGGGAAGATGTGAAGTGACCCTCATTTATGTGGGAAAAACAGGAAATTACATGTAATTATTTTTTTCAAACTTTGGTGGAACACTTGAGTTGTTTTTTTCGTCACGTCAGCTTGGAAACACATTCTTTGCACAAATCTGTTGAACACTAATCACACAATTACTGGTGAGTTAGTTTTGCAAAGGAAAAAAAGCCAGGGCGTCCAGCAGAGGTCCAATCAGACTAATTACCACAGCAGCGCGACTAATCTCTAACATGAGTAAACTGGTGTGATGGACGACTAAAGAGGTCCCAGAGGAGAATCTAACATCCACCATTCAACCGGCACTCACTTCCTCTGAGCAGTGCTGCAGACGAGGGGCACCACTAACATGCTTTTAAAGCCTATCCCGGGAAATGATGTCTCCAGCCAGTGTGTCATCCCTGTGTTGCTTCCATCATGTGTGACCTCTTTGGCATTAGTTAATGAGATAGTCAGTGAGCTTAAGGGAGCAATATGCTGGATCTACAGAGAGGGGATAATATGGCACATCAAGCAGCCAAACAGCAGCAACGAGTCTCCTCCATCATGCAGTAATTCATCCTCGACAGCCAAGTGATGGATGGCTGCAGAAGATCTTGATTTTCAAGGTCAACTAGTCAGAAAAAAAGGGTCGGATTGGCAATTTAAAGAAAATGTATGTGCGTTTGTGTCATTTTAAGCTCCAGTGCAGACAAAACAAATTCTACGGAATAAACAAAACACTGCTACAAATGTGAACTCTTTATCAACAGCTTTATGTGTGAAAGACTTGTGTTGGTCAGCTCACTTTAAATAGAAGATACAAGATTAGAGAACTAATAGATTATAATATATTCACATATAAAATATCAGAGATGCAAGTCACAAGTCTCTGTCAGAGATTTCTTCCTGTTAAATGGGAGGTTTTTTTCCTCTCCACTGATGCCTAGTGCTTGCTAATTGTGTGAATTGTTGGGTTTCTCTGCTCTCTATAATATTGTAAAGGTTTTGAATTTGAATTCATTTGAATTTCAAATCATTTTACTCCAAGTCTCAAGCAAGTCTTAAGTCCTTAAATGTGTGACTCCAAGTCCCAACTATACTGTACTGTGCATTGTAGGTCGTGGTGGGCTGTTCTGGTAGAGTTATTTATTTAATAGTCTTATGGTCAGGTGGACGAAACTGTCCGAGTCTAAACATCAGTGTATGTATGTGATTTTTGTAGGAAAACAGGCGCGACAAGGACGCAGGCGAGGATGGATGGACGACTTTATATTCGAACGTGTCCTGTGTAGACGGACCCACGCCTTTTAGTTGCTCGTCGCGCCTCCTCTTCTCCATGTTCACTCTCCAGTCTCCTTCTCCACGTCTTGACCCTGGTCGTGACGGAGATGTTTGCTTTCTGGTCTCATCTTCTGCCAGTTATCCAGCTTTACCTGCTTGGTTTGAAGGTTTTGTTGACTCAGCTGTTCAGCAGACCTTTCAGGTTACCAGGTCGGTTCATAATAAGTTGTTACTCACTATGCCGTGAACGTTCACCCAGTGTACATGTACATGTACTGTACTGTGTCCCAGTTACTCTGACAGTGACAGTGTGCTCACAGTAATCCACGCTAATACGATGGCGTTACACGTTATAACGTGCTAGTCTTTACAGCGCTATGAGGTGTTACGTATGTAAACAGATGCATACGCTAAGCTAGCCATGTTAGCTACATGAAGTGAAAGCTTAAGTGGTGAAAGCGTCACATGTATGATGTCTCATATATGCCGAATTCACCAGAAGAACTTGACAGTTTATTCCAGCCTTAAGTTTACACTTGACAGGGTCCGTGTATGTTTACGGCTTCACGTGGGTTTAAATTTCCACTTTTGTGGAAGGAATTTCGGACTGGTCGATGAAGACGCTTGATTGACAACACTGTGCACCAATGAAATATAAGTAGCTGAAAGAAAAGTGCAGAAATAGTTCCTGTTCCCGTTTATTATTAATCACCGTCGGACCAGAGGTGAGAGATATTGGCAATTATAAACAATTGATCATCTAACTGATCAAAAGTAGTGGGACATACCACTTTTTGTGTCCTCTACCAATATCACAAACTTGACATTAGTCCGATACAGTCATTTCACACCATTAATGAACTATAAAGCTGTTAACAACACATTTGTGCCGAGTCATTTCAAAGACATAAGAAAAATGTACTTCTATAATTTAGAGGCACTAAAGCAATGCTTTGAACTCAAAAGAAAGTTGTCGTATAGTAGCCATAAAATCCTCAATAGAGATTTACAGATTTTCTAACAGTCAAAGTAAAATAAAAAACAAAGTGGCCCATCTCAAAGCACCTTCCTTATCAAATGACATTCTTCCTGAAATCTCTGTATCCTCTTCTGCCTCTGCCAGTGATGCCCAGACAAGATGGCAAGGTTGCCATAGTGACAGGAGGAGGCAGTGGAATCGGCTATGAGGTAGTCCGCCACATGGCCAGGCTGGGGGTGCATGTTATTATAGGTACAGTATAATGCACCACACAAGTGACACACATGCACGCGCGCCTTCGCCATCTGTTTTCAATGCATAAACAACGATTGCTTCACAATTAATAAATATGGAATTCAACAAAAATTAAAGGAATAAAACATTGTACTACAAGATAAAATTAACAAAATTAAAGTGAACCACTAATTATTTTTAACTTAAAAAAATCACACAAATTATCGTCACGAAAAGGGAAGCTGTGTGTACGTGAGAACTGCCAGACCACAGCAGCAGATGACGTGAATCATCAATAGAGCACAAGCAGAGGTAAAACTGGTGGTACATTAACCTTAGAAATGATAGTGAAGTGCACCAGTCACGGCTAAATGGGCATAAATGAGTTTTCGACTGGATGATCAGCAAGTGAAAAGATTGTATCAAGCTGTTAAGAGAAGGTGACGTCGCCAGCGTGTGTCATTTAATCATCGTCTGTCAATGTGAGAACAAGACAGGTGTTACAGTTCCGGGCTTGGTATTACTTTAACGTAAGACAATAATTTCCCTAATAATCAATTTTTTTCTCCTTAAAAAATATTTGGCTTCAGATAAGTGCAGATGCAATCAAGGTCTTTTGGAAGTCGAAGTGGCATATCTTAATCCAGGCAATTAAACTAACAACCCTGCTTATATTTTAAAAGGGAAAAGTCTTTTAAAATTCTTTTTGTGAATCGGTTGAAGATCTCAGAGAGCAAATTCATGTTTTTTTCATGTCTTTCTTTTCACTGTGTCCTCATCAAGGGATTTGTCCAGTTGGTATAATTGAATGGGGTTGGAGCTGTGTTGGCTGTTTTGTTACAGAGAGGACAAGAGGCTGCAGATGTCTTAAAATAAGCTAATCTGCATTGTGTACAAAATATTAATGATGTTGCCTGTGTGTTCGACAGTTCAGCCTTCAGACTGATCTGTTTCAAGGGTTTTAAATAACACCCCAAACTGTTTGTTGTCATCATTACAAACAAGTGATGCTGCACCATGAGATGACATAAAGATGGCAAATTTAGGATCATGAGAGGCTTTTTGTTCTGGTATTTTTTATCACAGTGTTAGTAATTATACACGCAATGTTTACTGTTAAAAGAAATATAAAACAAGTAAAGTCTTGAATGCCTAATTTCCTTTATAAGACGTAGCTTTTTTTGCATCATAGTTTATCGTAGCATCTCTGTCACAAACGCACAAATGAGTTGGGTTTTTGGGAATCCACTATACGTGCAGTGCACTACTGCAGTAAGATGCCATGTTGCACAGAACAGCTATATGTGTCCATGCAGCTTGGATTCCAGGGTGAGACTGAATTGTTCATTCAGTGCACGCGCTTCAAAACTTTGAAGACAACTCTGCTTTATCCGTGCCGAGTGTACACAGCAGAGTCTGTGTCTACAGGGTATCCTTGGAGATGGTTGGAGCTGAGAATAAATGAGGCTTGAGCGCTACATACTGTATGATGACACACAAAATCCATATGTGACAAAGCTTGAGTGTCTGTTGTGGGACCCTGGGCCATCACATGTGCACAGAGGCTGATGCCACAGGAATCAAGTGTATCTTCATGTCAGATTTCCTGCCACTTCTCTTGAGATAATTCATTGAGTGAGAATACTTGTGATAAAAGGGATCTCTCTCTCTCTCTCTCTCTCTCTCTCTCTCTCTCTCTCTCTCTGTGTTATTATGGAGAGGATGCATATTTCAGGTTGAGTGTGTGTGGTGCTTGTGTGGTGTGAGCCTGTGCTCTGTCAAATACCTGAGTGGGATATTAACGGGTGTGTAATTGGGCTTTAAGTCTTTTTGAGCAGGTTTTAAACACAGGGGGCTCCACTCATTTTGACAGAAGGCACAACATCAAACGTACAAAAACAAACATTTGAAATCCCAGGTCTTTGGCCAGATTAGACTGAAATATTACAGAATAAGAAACTGAGAAACCTCTAAGTTATGTTAGACAGATGTCTCACATTTTGACACTTTTACAAGGAGGGTTTTAATCGTGCCACAAACTAATGAGAGTGTCAGCTTTATTTACTTTGAAAGCCATATGTGCTTACATCTAAAAAGGTGGATTTATCATTTGAGAAGAAAGAACATTTCTCTTTGAATAGTTTGAATTTGTTTGTGTATACTAGCTTGTAAATATGTCTGATTTAAGGTCCAAGTTCAGGCTTTTTCGGTTTGTTTTAGGTGCAATATAATCAAGGTAAATGTTGAAAAAGCTGACAGATTGCACTTTTAGTGGGAGTTATATCATACAACAACAGGCACACATTGTAACAGTACTTGCCATCTTAACATCTTAGTGTCATTGTGACCTTACATCTTACCTTTGTGCTTTGTCCTGTACTTGCAAAGAGAGTGAATCAGCATTCATTCATTCAATCATTCACTCATTCATTCAGTCATCTCCACATGAGGGTCGCTGGTGCCAATCCCATCTGACATAGGCTGAAAGGTGGAGGAAACACAGTGTACAGGTTTCCCGTCCATCACAGGGCCATAAATCAGCATATTTTACAAAAAAGTTGCACTTAATTATGCTTTGCTGAGTTCATCAATTTTTTTGAGTGGGAGAAAATTGTGAAATAATTAGGTTATATTGTCAGCACTCAGCCCAAAATATTTAGTAGGCAAATGATCTCCTCTGGGCATATTTTTTAATCACTGGCTATTTTAAGGGAGGACTTTGACCAGAAGCAATTGTGCAGAAATGTGTAGAATATGCAGCATTCACAATGACAATGAAGAATAGCTGTTTATATAAAAGCCTGCATTTGTGTCGGATCAATGTGCGTCTGTTAACTTTGTAACGTGTCGTCCTGAGGATCCACATCTTTCAGCCTGAACCGCAGTGCATCACTGCAAATTATGCCGTGCCCTTGAAAAGGGCCTGCATGATAATCCAAGATTAGTGTTTCTGTTAGTGCGTTTGTGTGCAGAGAGAAAATGAGTGTGTGCACGAAGGCCGTTTCTATGTACGTGTTCATGTAGGAAGAGAGTTTACGCCTGTGTGTGTATATTCACTGTGTGTGTGTGTGTGTATGTAATGTGGCAAATCCCTGCATTTAAGAAGCCAAAACCTGCTAATGTTCAAATAATGTCTTGTCGATTGAGCGAATCAAGTGAAGGGCTGCAAATTGAACATGAGCTCTGCCTTTTCCTTCACCTTTTTTTCTCTACAGTTGTATTTTTACTTTCATGTCTTAATAAAATCGTATTTCAAATTTCTTAAAGCCAAAATGTGTCAAATTACTATTTTAGATTAAACATTGTCCTCACCTCTACACATCTTATTCTCTACAGACTGAAGAAAACATCCCTGTTTCTCACAGATCTGCACAAATATCACACAGTGATCTGTTAATAAAATGAAACTCATGTAAAAATTATGTAAAAAAAAACCCCAACCATATTTATACAAAATCGTTCAGCCCTAATTACAATAGAAAATACCTATTGTACTGTATCAATTGTCGAAGTAATAATAACACTTTCTTTTTCCGGAACACATTCATTTATTTAAACCCCCCCACCAAATATTAGATACCGTCGGGATGTTTCCATTTCTTTGGAGAATTAATAGAACACATGAGTGACAAAAAAGGATAACACTATTATGTTCTAAAAGCCTCTAAGGGCTTGTCAGACATTTTATTAATCTACTTGCGTGCGTGTGTGTGTGTGTGTCTTCCATCAGGTGGGAGGGATGAGCAGGAGGGCCTGGTAGCCGTCAGAAGGATCCGTGAAGAGTACAAAGAGGCCAGAGGTAACATTGCGAACATCTCTATGAACACCGTCGGTACACAACCACACACACAGCCACACGAATGCTTGTGTACACGTGCATTTGTTTTGGTGTGCCACTGTTTGAAGATAAAGGGCAGAGCTGCAGCAGCAGTGTGTCCCCCAGGCTTGTTTTTACAGCCTTTACCAGGCACGCGCACACACACACATAATTGCACACTTGCAGGTATATATACACACAAACACACAGGCAGAGATTCCTTTGCCGAGTACACAGGAATGATGGTTGATGTTCGGCGAGAGGAGAGACGTCGACATGGAAGGAAATATGTGCAAATGTAGGAAAAGGAAGAGAAGGGGAACGGGAAATAGAGGTGTGTGCGGTAAAGTGATGGAGATGAGAAAAGACAAATGGTAGCACCTAAGAGATATATTACCACCCACTGCCTAACCCTTACAGAGTCCTGTGTTAAAATATTGATCCAATTGATCTTCACGGCACCATAAATTCCAATGTGGCTAATATTCTTTTCTGCAACAAACTGCCTCATGTTTAATCTACCTTGCAGAACGAATCAATGGCTTTTAATCTCCAATCAAGAATCAGCGATACGTTAAAAATTCAAAATTTTACACAGGTCTCAAACATGGGTGTTTTTTCCTGCCTGCTCGAGGCAGCAATCTTGGAAATAAATCACCTGGATTGGAAAGCAGATTGTCAGGAGATGCAACACGTCTATAAGCTAAAAGAAAAAAGGTCTTGGTAATTAAATATGCTCTGAGGAATTCTTGCGACACATAGTTTTGTCGACAAAGTACTGAAAAATGTGACGTGAAGGTCCCGTCTTTAAATCTCGTCAGTTTTATATGTCTAGCCTAAATTCACAAATCACAGTTTGCCACAGTGGGCTTTACAAGAATGGAAGAAACCTCAGGAAGAGCCACAGAGACAGAATCCCTCTTCCAGGAAGGACAGATGTGCAATATGTGTTGTGTGTATAGCGCAGAGATCAACAAAAATCAAATATATTTTATGACTATAATTATGCTATGTGATGATATATTACAGTACACATAACAGTATTGAGGTGTACAATCCTGATCCCTGGGAATCCGTGTCCTGAGTTTCTCCTGAACCAGTGACTGACTCATTTAGCTGATTTATTTTCGAGTAAGAACACCACCACTCACCACTGGATGTCACTAAATCTCACACACTGAACCTGTAACAGCAAGTTTGAGAATAACACAAAATAATTTAAAAAAAGATGGAGCTTCCTTAAATACAGTTGGGAAAAAATAGCAATTTCTATACTTTTCTTGTTGTTTTTACTCGTTATGTTATTGCGTAAGATGTGCTGCATCACTTTTTATCTTTTCATTCTGTAGACATTATACTAAACGTTCTTTCTTGTCTTTCTATACCAGCAGTACATTATCTCCACCTGCGCTTTAACACGCGCTCTCATTGTCATTCTCAAAGGTGCGGGTGAATATAGGTTGTGCATGGTATCAATTGGAAAGCCGGCTGTGGTTTGTCTGGTTTGGCTTTGCAGTGGAGAGCCGCAGAAAGCTGCCTGGTCGGGTCCCTGCTTGTGGGTAAGTGGTTGTCAGGTAAAGAGACAGCAGCCATGTAGCTGGTGTCATTGAAGTCGATTTCCCTGGACGGGGCTGTGGTGGAATTGATTACTTCTTTTGTAATTGGCAGGCACTGAGGCATAGGGGACAAGAGGGGTGTCTGTAGGCAGATGCTTGTGCACTGAATGAGAGTCTGTTGCCAGTGTGTGTGTATGTGTGTGTGTGTGGGTCTAACAGTAATGGATTCTCATTAGTATGTGAGGCAGAAGCTTTAAACATCTCTGTCCAAACACCCTTTGGCATCTTTCCTAGCATTTGCACATTAGTTTGTTACATTAAAAGGGAGATAGCTCATAATATACATTAGGTCTGGCCTCTGGGACATACATGGCTTGCGTTTGATCTGGCCCTGAAGGCCATTCATAAACACGGAGAAAGCAACTCGTAAAATGTTAAAACATTTTCATTATAGCAATTCATTTTCTGACACGACATAAAATAAAATAAAATAAAATAAAATAAAATAAAATAAAATAAAATAAAATAAAATAAAATAGACTTGTGATTCAGAGTGATCCCTTTCTGGCTTTAGAGGTCAGTCAGATCATGGTCAAAGTAACGCAGGGTCACATGGTTGCTACCAATCATCACTGACAGGCATTATTGAAAGTGTCATGGAATGTTGCACTTTTCCAGATTTTTGGCAGTGACAAAATGTGGGCATTCATTATTACTGTTGGAAACATGCAGCTAGCCTTGATGAGTTATGAAGACATAAAGGCTCTTGGATAGATTCAATGCGCTTTCGTTGAGTTTGCATGTTCTCCCTGGGTGTGCATGGGTTTTCCCAGGGATCTCCACAGTCCAAAAACACTGCAGGTGTAAGTGTGAGTGTGAGAGTGGATGGTTGTTTGTTTCTATGTGGCCCTGTTAAGGACTTGCGACCTGTTCAGCTGGGTTAGTGGTAGAAGATGAATGAATGGATGAAATATTTTCTGATTGGCTGGAGCTAAACAACCAACCACAAATATCTCTCTCTCTCATCAAAGTTATCAGGGCTTCTATCTAGGTTAACAAGGGCTGACCATGACCCACACACCACAATAAGGCCTATAGATGGTCATCAGTATCACTGCTGATTTCCCTGAACACATTTGTTTCCAATTCACAAGGTCCCGATTTGATTCAATTTGCAATTCAATTTGATTCAGTATTGATTCATTTGAGATATTTCAGTTTTCATACCAATTCCGCTTGGTTATGAAAGGGATTTCCACAGATATAATGCTGTTAATACTATAAAATTTGGATTTCTCTGGTGCCCTGGTGCATCATAAAAAATATTACATAAAACATTGAAAGTAGTTGCAACACCAAAGCTTCTGAAAAAGCATGTGGAAGTATTTCTGGCTCTAGTCTACACCATACATGGTAAGTAATGGAAAACAAATCGTCAAGTACAATCCAGTGGAGTTATGCTAATCACTTGAGACACTGCAAGTGGGCTTACATGAATGAGGCTTTAAGTATTTTCCTTAAATTTATGAACGCTCACACACTTTACACACACTTTAGTCACAGTGCACTTGAAGATAACACTTTCCGCCTTAAACTTTAAGTCAAATCAAACATTTTGCTCAAAAGATGGGATCGTTGTGTAAAAACAACTTAAAAATCTGTGCAAAAATGACATATACATGTTTTTATTTCACAATTGTATTTAATCTCTCAATTCTTGATCTCTTTAAAGTCAGGGCAAGGTGTACATTTTGTAAAATGTACTATTTCGGGCTAATGGCCTTGGGATTATGTTGGTCCGTGTGGTCTTCTCACTGCAAACCTCTTTAACCATGTCTGACAGTACCTGGGGTCATTGGGTAGTTAGTGTGTTTTCAGCTTGAACCAGGAGAGATTAGTTTCCAGGCTTTAAGACCACAGGTTTGTTCACCATGCACAGGTGATGCACAGGAGGCTGCAGGCTTTACACAGAGTTTGTCCTGTGAAGCCTCTGTCTCCCTCATCCTCACTGGGTATGCACCGTGTGAAACATCACCCCGTATTCTCCAGCACTCCTCGTCTAGTCCTCTGCGTACTTTCCCTTTTCTTTCCCTTACATTGTTTACCTACTCTTGTCCTCGGGTGCCTTGAGTTGTTGCCTCGGATCTACACTCATGACTAATTAATCAACGCTGCTGCTTTAGGACAGATACCAAGATCAGGCTTGGTGATTCAACACTTTATAGAGCACTCATTGAAATACTTGGAAATCAAGGTCCGTGAGGGTACCATATTATGGACCCTTGCCCGTCTGTGGTAAAGAAAATCCCAAAAGGTATAAGAATATGCAAGGAAAACACAAATAAAGTGAAAGGAACATTATTTTAGAACATTATAGAACATTTCAGAACAGTGTTTCCCAATCCTCGGCCCCCTCGGCTCTTTCTGTCACGTAGCTGATTGGCTGGGTGAAATCCACCTCTTTCTAAGATCTCGCGGTAACGCACAGTAAGGAGCTTTCAGATGTATACAGAAGTTACCAAAAATAGTTCTTTGCCCCTTTGTACTACCAATCAATGATGTGTTAACAGTTTGATTGAGGAATTTGATCTCTGACCATGAAATCCTGTGGTCCGTGGCCTGTGGACCCTGTTGATGCGCCTTCTCGTTCTGTGCTTGTTCTGTTGCCGAAACCTGCTCATGTCAAAGTGTGCAGAAAGTGTGTACGGATGAATGCCACTAAAGAACAGCTCAGTCTGCTCTCTATCACATCAGCTCAATAAAAGTCTGCAAAAGGTTGCCCTGGCAAAGTGCCCAGATGTTATATTCTTAGGTATCACTGTGCTGTTGTTTTTAAGAGACAGCTCAAAGTGAAACTATTTATACTTTCTTGTTGGGGTCTCACGAGCACTGACATGAGAGTAGACGGCTTCGCCTTCGTCCTGTGTATTGTGTTGTTTTTAGAATAAAAACCAATGACAGTTAAGCATTGGTGGAAGAAAAAAAACTAATTGCATATCAATGTGTTTACTTTTAATTGTGTAACATGTTCGTAACGCAAGATCATAGGCCTGTTGGCGAGCAGAGGAGGAACTCGGTTATGCATTTCAATATCAGATTTAGGTGTAATCCGGCTTAATATCTCCCGTGTGACAATCAGGACACAAGATGCATGTTAAAGCCAGGTGGATAGAGGGGATTTATCAGAGTATTTAACAATGCTTCCTTGTTATTTTATTGTATTCTTCTTCTTTTTTTTGGTTTCAAAGGGGAGAAACAAAAGGGTTGAGGATACTTTAGCAATGGGGGCATCACCTTACATATTACCTTACAGTATGTAGACCCATGTTTGAGTTGGATTTGCACATTTGACAAAGTCTAGTCCAGGGGTTTGCAACCTTTCTGTCCCGTTTCACCCAAATAAATGTAATCTGGATCCATAACATGAAGATAACATAATGTATGAAGTTTTATATATAGATATACGACATATAACAAAAACATTGTGCATTTATAGCATAAACGGTTGAGAGTTCATCACTGTTTTTACCTATTTTATTTTGCCTATAAATATTGAAAAACGACTAAAGATAAACATAATTTTTTCAAAGCTACAGGGAGTCACTGCAGAGGCGTTGAAGAGCCACATGCGGCTCTAGAGTGTGTATCTCTAAAGGCGGCCTCTGTGTTGTTATTGAGTCGAGGAAGGTGAGCTTTATAGAAGATCCTGGGATCAGAATCCAGAGCATCCCCCGATCAATGGCGTTTCACTCCCAGCTGCCTTTGTAGATATGACTGGCCTGGGTGACGAGGATTGACCTCAAGGGAGGCCGATGAAGAGAGAGGAAAGGAAAAAAAAAACACACCCATACAAGTAAACGTGTCCATATGGTCACTGAAATGCACACACCTTCTGCTTCTGTTTCTTTTTCCCCCCTCCACCTTTCTCTCCCGCTGTCTCTCTCACACACGCACACTCAACAGAAGGTGAGTGGCATGGCTCGGAGATAAGGCTGCTATCAGACCGTCAATGGGGACAGCTACAATCTCATCTGTTATGGTGGCTTTTTTTCCTCTTATCTGTTCCATCAACTCTAATTTCCCTTTTGCTTCTTCTCGGGCCTCTCACATTGTCCTTGTCCATTATATTTGACCCTCGACAGACTCACTTCCAGTCATCAGGGGCAACGGGATAGTCCTCGTGTCACCTCCCTGTAACAAGTAGTCAGATTTGTTTAATACTAAAAGCAAATTCAAGGCTCAACAGGATTCACGCTCCATTTGCCGTGTTTAGTGGAGATATGGGTCAATCAAGTAAATGAACTAGAGGGTCCTTTAGGAGTCCTCTTAGGCATACTTGGTACTTACTCCTTCTTCCTCATTTCATTTCACACTGTTGATGTTAGGCTTAATGCTTTGTGTGGCGCTATGATAAGCAGAGAATATTACCGCTGTCAAGTATACAAAGAGATGAGCTCTCATTCTGTTGCTTAAGATTAGAAGTGGGGGAGATTTTGACATTTTCGATTTTAGATCAACCATTTGGTTTTCTGTATCTTTGTCTGTGTTACCACTCATTGGATAGCACATGTGCCCTTTTGGATATACCTATAATAGGCCTTTATACCAGTATGTAGCAGCCCTGACAAACCAGCGTGGTACAATATAATGTTTAATACTAATAGAAACATGATGCTGCCTCTCTCTCACTTTAAGAACTGACAACTGTAAGAAACGACTGATACTTTCTTGTTAACGGCCAAAGTGGTGAGCAGAAATAATCAGTTTACCAGTTTCTCTCTCTCTCTCTCTCTCTCTCTCTGTCCATCCCAGTGGAGTTCAAGAAACTGGACTTAGCCTCTTTGCAGTCTGTTCATCAGTTTGTCCAGAGCTTCAAACAGCGGCGCCTGCCACTGCACATTCTGGTCAATAATGGTGAGTGATGTCATGTTCTGTCCATATGTGGATCGTCAAATAGTCATCCACAAAGTGTTAATTGGGAAAAAGTAGACATGTTCTTCACAGCAATGATGTCATTAAGATGCTGTCACGATCAGAATTTAAGAGGATTTCAAGTTATTTAAACACAGCTTTAGTCACATTGAGAAATGACACTGACACCACCTGCTATGCATCAAATATGTGTAAAACTGGACGTTATTTAACATAAGACTTGGGAATTATGGATGTTTTCGCTCTTTTTTTTAATTTTTCTGTAGATTTGGTCAAGTTTTGTATTTTTATGGCAAGTGAAGTGGCTAAAATTGAGTGTTTTCAAACGTACTGCATAGACAATAGAGACTATGAGCACTTATATGTATATTATAAAGTGATATTACAACAAAAGGCTCATTAGTCTTACCAAGCAGTTTAGATGTTGATGTGAAACTTGTTTTTGAATAAATGATTTTTTGTCGTGCGTTTGTGTACGAAGCGGGCGTCATGCTGGTTCCCGAGGGCCGCACCGAAGACGGATCCGAGCAGCACTTTGCAGTAAACTATCTAGGTCACTTCCTGTTGACTTGGCTACTCCTGGACACACTAAAGGATGCTGGGAAGTGTGGTTTCTTCTCCCGCGTGGTCAACGTCTCCTCCTCTGCCCACCGCATCGGCAAGATCAGACTACATGATTTAAATAGCCGGTAAGTTCAACGAGAAAGCCCAAACTTGTCACACTCGCCTGCACACTCACAAACACAGGCTCCTCAGGTTCTCCTGGCATTAGTGGGCATCTGTTTTCCCTCCACTTGGCTCAGGGTCATGCCAACCGGCAGCGCTGCTTCCCAGAAATATCAGCAGCCTCGACATCTTCATTGTGCTGTTTCTTAGAACGAGCAGTGGACTTTGGTATTTGTGGCTGTCAATCAATTGATGCACCTTCAGTGTCAGCATGACATATTTCATATGTATATATATATATATATATATATATATATATATATGTATATATGTTTTTATTTCTTTTCTTGTTTGTATGGACTTATGCGTGAGAAATAAGTGGATCTTTATGCAATTAAAAATATATGGTGCAGTACAATACCATTATTCATAAAATGTAACATCATCCTGAAGTTCATTTCATGCCCAGTCTAATTTTGTGCATCTTACTGACACTTTGAGGGATGTAAGAAAATAGTAACAATAAAATATCATAGTAATATTTATAAGAATATAATATTTCAAGTGCTGTATCAATATGGACATTTCTACAGTGGTTTTATGGGAGTATTTTTGCATTGTATTTAAACCTCTAACCACAGGTTGACAGCATTTGACTCTTTCCTCCTATTTCCACTCCTCATGGCACAAAGAATACAGTATATTGTTCATGCATTAATATTATATATATTATTACTATGAGATATCTCAATAGCTCACCTCTGTAGTAAATGGTTTGTATTTAAATAGCGCTTTACAATACAGTTTTGACATCCACAACCTTGCCGGCACACTCATCAGGAGCAACATGGGGTGAAGTGTCTTGCCCAAGGTCGGCATGAAGACTAGCAGAGCCAGGAATAAAACCCACAACATCCAAGTTGCAAACCCTAACCACTGAGCTACCATCGCCCCATGTCTACCATGTCAAACTAAATCCTAAAGCCCTGTTCACACTGTAAAAAATCATTCACAGATGAGATTTGGAACTCACATACAAAAGCCTGATAGGTGTACAGCCCACATTCACCAATCCTTCTTGAAATACTCCATTAGAGGGTCTGTGACAACAAGGGTAGATTTCCCAGATGGAGCTCCTCCTGGTGGAAGAGTGTCGTGTTGGGCTGAGCTGAACATAAACATCTTCACGTTCTTTTCTTGCTTCCTCTCTTTGCAGCCAGTGTTATTCAGCCCATGCTGCTTACTGTCAGAGCAAACTGGCCCAGCTGTTATTCAGCTCCCACCTCCACCAGGAGCTGCAGCGTGGAGGTTTCCCAGTGACTTCCTGTGCCGTGGATCCTGGCATGGTGGATACTGCTCTGTACCGCCACCTGTGGACGCCCCTGCAACTGGCACAGAGCGCCCTTGCGCGCCTGCTTTTGAGGGTAAAAAAAAAACGCTGTTCTGTCGCATTACTCAAACATCAGGATGACATAGTTCATCCGGTTTCAGTTGGTCTGATAAATGTCAGTAACTTTACAGATTACATCACTTGCTTTCCTGGAAAGGAACTGCAGCTGTCAGTGCCGCTGTCACCGCCGTGACCTGAAACATCGACTCGACTGCAGATAGTGTCCTGAATGTGAAACGCAGACATTAATTTATGTGCCCACACAGAAACACGACAGAACGCGAGTGCTCTCCACTGTGTGTATTACTTTATTTAAAGCATGTCTTGCGTAGCTCAGAGCAGTGGCTGCAGGGTGCTTTTAATGTCTGTGGGATTTAATGGAAGGTGACGTATCTGTGTGTGTGTTTGAGTCCAAATCTGTTGTCACAGGGATTTGCCTCCGAGCACAACCTGTGGGATGTTTCTGCCCCACATACACAAACACATGCATCACGCAAACTCATGCATGTAATCATCGTGAACGTGTGCGCGCCCACTCAAACCCTCATTCCCTCTGCTAAAGACTAAAAGATGGGTAATAGGACATGGTAATGATATACAGTGACAAATGAACGCACACACACACACACACTCACATTCTTTGTTTTTCTTAACTGAACATCCCACTGTCTCCCACATTGGTATCTTTTAAGCGTGTGCATGTATGTTAGTGTTTATGTGTGTGTGTGTGTGTGTATATTGTCCACAGACCCCTGCTGAGGGTGCTGCCACAGTGCTGCACACAGCCCTATCACCAGCCCTGGAGGGGGAGTGTGGAGGAGGCTACTGGGCCGACGGGTGCAGGCAGATGACAACACCGCCAACCTTTGACCCTCAGCTGCAACTGAGCCTATGGGAGACTAGCCTCCAACTACTGGGCCTGCAGTAGCATGAGATAACCGGGTGAACAACAGGACTCAACCCTGAAGAAAACATCACATTACGGACCCTTAACTTGGGTCAACCAGTCACCTTCTGTCTCCTATTCCTCAATTTTTTTTTCCCCCGTCCGACCCTCACAACGAGGTGTTTGTGGTATTTCATGTCGACGGTCTTACAATCCACCGCTGGACTGTGATTGGTTATAGCAAGCAAATTTTGTTCCTCATACACCAAAGAAGGGCTGCAGGGGATGGAAGACATGTTTTTTTGTTTGTTTTTCACTGTGAGCGAGCTAACATACGCACACAAATAAACACACTGGAGGGTGATATGTCATTTTGCGGGTATAGATACTGGGCATACGCCGACATCAGTTGTTTGTTCCCTGGTTGTAGCTAAGATTAGACGTCTCGTCACACATCGTAACATTCAGAAACCTTCAGTGACACGTGCTCCAGTCTGCCTTAATGTCATTATTCTGGCTCTCACAAAAAAGCTGTTTCGGTGGGGTTTTTTTTTTCCCCCCATACAAATATTAAATTATCAGGAAACATTAAAAAGCTTTTTGAGGAATGGAAATAGCTCAATTTAGAACCTGAAATTTGGCTCTTTGCTGGCTGCAAAAATCACACGTCAGTCAAAACTTAGTGTGGGCACACACACACACACACAATGATGCACCATGACATTAGATTCTTAAAATATGAACACACCTCAATGTAGTGTGCGAACGTGGTGTCATGATTTTGCTTTGACACGTCATAACGATTTGTCTGACTCATTTCACTGGAAGCACCTTGGCAACCGCTGGTTTTTGTGGTTGGAGCGAGCTACATTTAAAAGGTTTTCTGCAGTCTAACAAAGATGCTGGGAAAACATCAGCTGCATGTTTTCTCCCCACACTCCTCAGCAGTCCAAGATACACCGTTCCTATTGACTGACGGGGGAACTGTGCCCCGAAAAAAAGGAGCGGTGCTACAAAACAGCAGGGCCAAATTGGAACTATTTCTTCAGCAGACTGGAGAGTAGGATCACCTTTGTTTTGGTTCTGGGGATTTTCTTTGTCGTTATTTTCTGAAGCCAGGATTTCCAGACAATTGTGCCCCCCCCGTCTCCTCAGAAAGAAAAAGGGGACAACGTGAAATCAGCCTCCCGTTCAGTCTGATTCTGTCTCCGTTTTCTTTGTCATCCGTCTTAATCAGTTTTCTGTGCCTGCGATAGACACGAGTGTGAGCTTTATGCACATGAGTTAGGCATTAAACCCTGGTCTATAGACCCAATTCATGTTGATAGAGTGCACAACAATGGACCGGTCCAGCAGGACCAACAACTGAAGGACAGAAAGAAAGTCCTTTTTTCCCCCTCTCATAATTCAAGCTGTGATTGGTTCCTAATTGCTGCTGCTTCCTCATTTGGCACTGGTCCCAGTGCATTATGGGATAGAGATTTCCCAGTGGTGAGAATCAAACTCCATCTGCTGAGAGGACATGCGCGCGCACACTCACACTCAAACATCGGGAGCTGTAGTGTATATCCAGGCAGAGGCTTATCGAGGCAAAGCACAAAGCCAACATGTTTGTCTCAGACTCATTAGGAAAATATCCACACACACACACAAATACGCAGAACACACAGCCATAACACCATCACCACTGTGATTAATAGTTTTCGCTTTGAATTTTCACTTTAAATTAAAAAAAGTTTAGAATCTTAAAATCCCTCCCCACTGCTGTATCTGTGTAACGTGCAGACACAGCGGACGCAGCTGAGCATCAAAAATGAATCTACTGCTGTCGCCGTATGGGAAGCAATAGTGGTACAAGACAATTCAGACTAGAACTAGTGTAGTGTAGTGTAGACATTTAAAAATAATAATAATAATAATAATGATAGTAATAAATAGCTTCTCATAACCCATAGTTCAATCATTTGATTCATGTTTTCAGTAGTCAGACGAAGACACAGCATCCGAAAAATGTCAAACTGTTTCTGTTTACAAAGACCAAAACAGAGGTAAAACCAACAACAACAAAAAATCTCCAAATGTTATGCACTGCAGCTTTAAATGAGCTCGAGTGAAACGAATCCAACTCAGCTTTTAATAGAACTGCATTATTTTTGCTAAATATCACAATCCTTAGTGTATTTTAACAATGGGACATTTCCAGATTTCAATTAAAAGCAAACATTTCTGAGTTTTTTTCTTTCCTGTTGTAGCGGTTGTGAGGGAAAAGACTTTAAATACCAGCAATACTCAGTTTCTAAGTGTTATTTTCCTTCTCAGTGTTGTCAAAGTGCTTGGAAACAAAGTGTTTATCGCCTCGGTGCTTCCTTGTTTGACTGTGGCTCCTTGAGGCTACACTACACTACACTGACAAAAACAAACAATCAAAAACTAGTCCTAGTGAAACAAATGTGCTTTGTGTCCCTTCACAGAAACGAAAAACACCAGCTTACCACTCGGCTGCACTCATTTAGAAAGTACACGGCTGTGGTGTGAGGCTAAATCCTGTCACAGAGCTGTCATGTTTCTGCTGCTACAGTACAACGTATTAACACTCGAGAGCGGAAACATCCGAGCACAACATTTTCCAAAGACGGGGCGAGGAGGAGTGCGAGGGGGTAGGATGCTAAATGATCAATAATTACCCTGTTATACATTTAGCTTCCTCCTCATTCTGCACAGACAGGACGACACAGCACGGTGAACTTAAACTGCAAATATAGTGAAAAAAAAAAAAAAGTAAAAAAAAAGTGTCGTGCACAGTGGCGTGCTGTGATATCGTGTGTATGTATTTTACGTCATTTCAAAGCGGCACCCGCTGGATGTGTGGACCAGTGGAGATGTACTGTATGTAGACTGAAAGATACATCAATAGCCATTCTTATTCTTCTGACTGACCTGGGATTACATTTATATTAAATGTTCTGGTCCCAAGTTCTGCAAATCCTAAATGTGTATATGTATAGGAAGAGATAATATAAATATGTACACGGGGGGAGCCAGATGAACTGAGTCACACACTCTGGTACAAGTAGACGGTGAAGAGAAAAACATGTGCTACTACATGTGCTACTGCCCTTTAACACATGTGTCCATATACCGTCCGTTTGAGTGTGACCTTTCACTTCTTCAGCCTCCTCGGGCTGTAAATTGAAAGCCGGTGTAAACACTCAGTGCATCTGGGCCCCCCCCCCCGGGGGTTTATTAAATGTGTAAAATGTTGTATTTTTATTGTTTTTTTCATTGTTGTAGAGAGATTTTATTGCTTTTGCCGTGCCTATGAAGAAAATCTCCCCTCCCAGCGTGTGCAACTGTGACTTTTTTCCCCCATGTAGAAATTGACTTGTAGAACCAGTGATACGGTCTTGTCCTGTGCGTTGCTGTGAGTGTTTTCCTTCTCTTTGGTAATGGAGACTAACAGTGTGTATGAGTGAGTGTATGTGTGTGTGTGTGTCTAGATTAGGGAGTTTATGTCCATGTTTTTTGTCCCTGGTTGTGACAGTCCAGCAGCAGCCACCACCTTTTCTATTGTCCGGAGCCTCTCAATAAACATATCATTGTGCCACTCTTGCTCTCTGTGTCAGTGAGAGACTGTCTGAGACGACGAGCCCCGAGCACAGGCTGAACTTTTGAGATGTTTCTCAGATCCATTAGTGAAACTCAGACAGACATAAACCTTTTACTATTAGATTTCCGTCCAACCAAGTCACCAATCCAACACTTTTAAACAGGTTACAAGATTAGTCGGCAGACACAGACACATTCCTCCTGTCAGGAATAAATGAGGCTCAGTGTCTTGTTTGATCAGGACACTTGGACAAGTAGCTCACATTTAAAGACCCAACGTGTTCCATGATCGGAGCTACAGCTGCCCCATTTAGTCCGTGTAGAAGCATATTTTTGGATTTCTACCTGATCTGACAATCTTCTAAATGACTGTAGCTCTGCTTGCAAAGCTTTTGTCATCTTATGTTCACTTCAAATTGGAAATGGAGGCAGCTCTGCCTCATGAAATGTTTTAATAATCTTTGAAACCATGTGTCCTTGTTGTTTCAGACAGGGGAGGAAAACAAAAGTAGGCATCCTATTTACATATTTGCCTCCACCACCAAACGACTTAAATAAATCCAGCTGACATTTTAATGCAGGTTTTGTACGACACTGTTGCTCGCATTATTGGGATTAGGCTTTGTCCATATAAATAAAACTCAGTGACTCACCCCTTAATCAACCTTTTTCAAAGTTCTCGCTGTATTTGTCGTGTCCTCCGTCCTCGACAGACTGAGTTAACTATCTTTGCCAGATGTTTAATTTGTCTTATTTGCACACGGTCACCTTTGTAATAACAAAAAACAAAACTATATAATACTATACAGTACAAACTATAATGTGAACAAGTTTGACTTTTTATTATGGAAATGATAAACAATTGTGAAGAAACAGCTTTAGCAACTGTATTCATTTTCAACACAGTCTGAACTCAGTGACCAATTAATCCAAAAGCCTAAATATAATCCCAGTGTAATTTTTTTTTTTGACAGGTCTGAACATGCTCGGTTCGGCTACACTCGATGTGTCTGTGACTCATTCCAATCTTCTGGTGTCACTGTAGCCTCTGCAACATGCACAACATTTAAATGAACCCTTAGAGCACAGAGCATTTCGACTGCTTTTTTTCCATTACTATGTTTAAACGTACGGTCTATACAGCGCGTATACGAGTGTGCAACATAGAGTGTCTTATGTCCTTTTTTTCAGCACAATCTAGGCAATCCAAAAGTCATTTTCACCAACTGTTTAAACACACCTGAGCAAAAAAGTACTTGAATTTGTGAGTTTTGCAAATACATCACAGTTCAAATATCACTTGGCTCATTTTTATGAAGAAAAATAACTGAAAAACTGTCTATTTTGTGACTTCTGCACACTTATTGCTACTTGCGATATATATAATGAATCGTAACATTGACTCAACAACACATAAGAAGAACAACACATTTTTTAAAAGCCTGAATATGTGACTTATTAACACACACACACACACACACACAGATCTTTTGTCCTATTCTCTCAATGTTAAACTTGATTACCCCTCCATGAATAAATCACTGTGAATAGCTTGCAATAATGGTGATTAATGGTGGATGACATAACTGCAGAGAGTTTGGTTGAAGGTCAGAAAGGACAAACCCAAGAATGATCATGAAAAAAACAGACAGATCCCTGATATCCTCACTATAAAGCTTAACCCAGAAAAATGCAACAAATGAATGCTACACGTCTCTTGCTCTCGCTTTCTCTCTCTCTCTGCTTATGTGGGAAAAAGAAAAGAGTTCAGAGGAAAGCTGTCATCTTGTCTACGAGGAAAAAGTGCCTCTGAGACACTCGACGAGGCAGCTGTGCCAACATGTTGGCGCGACGCCGCACAAGCCACAGAAACCACAACAGAACATCAAAAAACGCTGGGAAAGTGTAAACCAACTCCTCATCAGGTGCATTTGAGTTACAGGCAGGCAGGCGGGATGTCTGTGGTGGCGTCTTGTTAGAATAACTATGTGACACTCGGAGGAGAATGAGGTGCCATCTCTTCAGCTCATTGTTACATGAGGACATACAATGCAGCGTTTAATTGACTGTCGCCTCAGCTCAGTCGGGCGGAGAAAAAAGAAAGAGAGAGAGCAACCTGAAATGACTAAATGATCATCCTCATTTAGTCTGTGTCTTAGTAATTGATGCTCATATACTTGGGGCAAATTATGCTTTATAAAAATGAGTATAATCCACCAATCATTATAAACACAATTAATAGGTCCTCATTCATCCATTAAGTGGCAGCTCTCCCTCCATAAATTCTTTATGGGAGATTTAATGAACTTGTTGCATGCACGCTCAGGAACGAGGAGGTGGCTAATAAGCATTCATTTATTTAATTACCCCCAAATGACTGGGAAGAAGATATTATTATTCATAGTATTATTCAAAGGGGGACCTGGCTGTACACAGTCACTCACCTGTGGAACAACTCTTACCCTCATTACAGAAGTTACATGACTGAGCTAACCACAGGACTCCTTATGGCCGATTATTCATTATTTAAAATCAGAGAATGTGCTGATTTGCAAAATAGTGCTTGGGATTATTTTAATCGGTTTTATATCTTGTATTTTAGGGCTTACAGTGTCTTGTAAAATAAGATTTTATTCATGATGCTAATGAAAGTGGTTAGTTATCATATATTATAATTTGCAGCAATCTAGCCTATAGTTCAAATAAAGTGTGACACCACTCTTATTGGACATTTTTCCTATGATTTTAAACATTGGTAAACATTTCCCTGGGGAGTTAATGGGCTCAATCACTCGTTTCAGGTCTTCTTCAATAGTGCATCATGTCAATTTTCTAAATGACGTGGACGCTGGTGTGATTGACAGCTGGAAACATCCAATAGGGGTGGGGTAAAACGTTGATTCTTAGATGCATCGTGATTCAGACTTGGATGACTCTGAATCAATTGACACGTGTCCTAATTCCGATTATTTAAATGTTAAATAACGTAAAATAGACAATGCGAAAAGGCGGAATTCCAAAGTTCACATAACAAAGAAGCATGGAGCCGAGATACAGGGGCGCTATTTCACTGACACGGCGATCGCGACACCGTGATTTGGTGACTCTGTTGTCACCAAATCACTTTAATCGCGCACTTTATCACCGACAACTGGAGGCTGATGTCACATGTGCTCCAAACAAGAGCAGTGAATGAGAGCCACACGGGTGCTAACGAGGCCGAGCTGTTAAACATAATATTGAACCTAAATGTGCGACTCAGTTTACATTTTGGTCTTAAATATGTGAATTGTGATTTAAGATGTTACTTCTTTAGAATCCAGTTGCAACTTTCCAGTTTACACATTTCATTTTGTTTAATAGATGATGATGGAAATGAGTTAAAGTCATTAAAAATGCACTGTTGGGTAACCCCCCTATCATCCAATAGGTGTCTGTTTGAGGGTGACGTCTGACTTCCAGACAGCAAAACCTGACATCCACCTCTAATATACAGTCTGTGTGTGTGAGACTTCAACGACGTTGCTTCTGTTAAGAGTTTGATGCAGAAATGTGAGCGCTGACTTATTTGTCATCACCCACCACTTTCCAAACAGATGACGGCTCACAGTGTGTTGCCAGAAGGCACCTTTCAATAGCTGTTTGAGAGAAGGATGCCGATTACTCACTCACTTCTGTAATGTGTTTATTAAGGCTTTTACACCAAGCATTTTTTATAAACCCTCTAAGGTTTCTCCTCCTGATCTAAGGTCAATGTGCTGAACAAACGTGTCTAACAGATGTCTAATTAATGCGCTGATTGCTTTTCTCAGCACGTGGGGCTGGAACAAAAACACCTTTGCTTCGACCTTCGTACACCAGGGTTGATAACAACTGGTGAACACAGTAAAAATTGTGGATAAACACAAAAGGGAACAAGACAAGAATGGGTACTTTACTCGTGGCTAAAAGAAAGAATAAACCAAAATGAGCAGGTGAGCTGGAATCTGTATTTTCCAGAAAGGAAACAATTGATAATTTGTTTCCTGTGGAGGGTGAGACAAGTCTGTCTGCATGTCCACCTATTACTGTGTTGTTAGTGTTGCATTAAGACATAAGCCATTAATCTTCCAAGCTGCAGTGGCTTATGGGAAAGGCCTGACAGCCCAGGGCTCAGTGATACATGTACCTTGTCAAGACAAGATGACAAGTTGATGGAGGTTTGGATGAGTGGATGAGAGGACACAAAGCCCCAAGGGTGGCCGTAAACATATGGGAAAAGTTAACAAATGTGAAAACAATCACATAAGTAAACAATTCTAGATTCTTTGTTACTTTAGTGGTGGGGAATTAATTCATCGTCTTCCGCTTTATCCTCCACATGAGGGTCGCAGGGCGCGCTGGTGCCAATCTCAGCTGACATAGGGTGAAAGGCGGGGTACACCCTGGACAGGTCACCAATCCATCACAGGGCCACATAGAGACAAACAACCATACACTCTCACACCTATGGTCAATTTAGTGTCCAATTTGCCCAATCCCCAAATCTGCATGTTTTTGGACTGTGGGAAGAAACCAGAAAACCCGGAGAAAAGCCACGCTCATGGGAAGCTCATGCAAACACCATGCAGAAAGGCCCTGCTTCCGACCGTGTCGCGGACCCCAGTGGGGAATACATCTGTGTGCAAAGACATGTAAGATATTGCTCAGTAGAGCAATACAATTACAAATTATTCTGGCTTCGCACAAGTGGTCTGCTGCTGTTCCTGCACCATGCAGCTCCATGTTTTGCTACGTTAAAAGAGACACACAACGTACAGGCGCACCACAGAACAAAAGTCTGATGTCGTGCACAACCAAAGATGAAGCTCTCTCGATCTATATGTGTGTTGTTACCTTCTTTTAAAGATAAAAAATAAAAACGACACAGAAGAGTTCAGACCACAGGAACAGATCACTGAACCGCATATGTGTCCTTTGAAAACATTTCATTTAACTTCACAGGACAAAGAGCTCGTATTTGTCATTATGATGAGTTTGTTTTTTGTGCATTTCAAATCCGTCTACTTCTAATTATGGACCATTCTGTGTTTCTTAATCACGTGGCCACATTAATGTAGTTTGAACCCAGGTGCACCATTGGCAGCAGTTGGAGTGAGGCCAGTAGAGACACAGATGGCAATCTTTACTCAGTACTTCCTGTGAAATACCATTTGCTGGCACCAGAGATATTTGTGGATTACGTATTTGTTTAATTATATAGTGGTTTACTGTGGATTCAGCGAGTAATGTATGCTTCTCTTAAGTGTTGTTGCCTCAGTTAAACTATCTTTCTCTTTTTTATTATAAGTGCATCATGACATTTACTATTAGTAGCACTTTATAGTACAAAAAGCATAATTACTGACATGGCTGCTCTTAACAAACTCAGTGGTTATTTGCTGTTGTTCTACAAAACATCTATATTTGTGTTATATAATAGTAAAGCCAATCCTACATTGGTTGGTTGGATCCCATTTGTAGAACCAACAGTAATGAAAAGTATCTGTTTTCTGGACACAATAAAAGCAGATGTTGGTGCAGAAAACATTGTGTGTCAAGGTTCAAGAGTGATTCATGAAATGTTTGTATCACACAAATCTCAGCTTATTGCTGAGATGCTGAGAAATCTGCATGCAGAAACTTAATCTGCCCAAAAAGAGGAATTTCTCTGATCTGGAAATCAAAGCTTTAACATCACAAGTTCAATTTAACCAAAAGGAGGAGTAAAGGGAAGGAAGGCTTGAAACATATAAAGAAGATATATAATTATTAGAGTTTCGACCCACTCACCAAATTACACAGTTCAAGGACAGGGGAATCTATTCTTGCCATTAACACTCAGTGGCTGATCAATATAATTTTGAAGCTGTGCTACTTTAAAAATGATCTAATTGCTCCACGGAATAAGCTCTTGCTGGTTTTGAGTTAGGGGAAAAAAGTCTGCAGAAACATGCAATTGCTGATTTGCATGCAGGTTTGTCTCGTCATCAGAGTAACTTGGTCAAATTCAATCACAAGCTCCCTTCACAGTGTATGGCATCTCCTTTTTCTAATGTTTTTTTTGTACAAAATGTTTAGGAGGTAGTTTCCTGGACATGTTGCCCTCTTTATACAGACACCCTGGTGCAAGTTTTGGACAGATGGTCAGTGAACCCCTGGTAGGGAGACATTTGGCACTTTCCCATATCCCACATATCCCCGGCTTGCTTCGCCTCGGCTTGACATGGCACAGCTCAACTCCACGTGGTTTTCCATAACAATATAGATTCATTAGAACCAGTTCATTATAAAGATTTCAGTACTTCCTGGAAGACCAGAGCACAGACTCCACAGTCCTGAACTGAAATACAGCGGCAGAGGTTGTGCAGCAGCAAAATATGCCAGACTCCTCTGTTAAATGATGAGATTTTTGAAATTTCCTTGCTAAATGTTGGAGATTGACACAAGTTCTCGGGATTTTTAAGTCTTTTTAAATGATCTACGGTTCAGCATTATTCGGTTTAATTCTTGTGTCGGACATTGTGCTCATGCCTCTTCCAGTGACAGCACTCTGACCAACCAGTGGACGGTCAATCACGTATAGTATTGGCTCGCCTGGAGCCTCGCAAGAGCAGGTATTAAAAAAAGAGTACCAGGTACTGTCGCTAATGGAAAAAAAAAAATGTGCCGAGCTGAGCCCTAATAGCTGTGAAGTGGAAAAGCCTCATTTGTGAAGATTGTCTCCTTCCACAGATCCGGGGTCAGGTAGCTGTAAATCTTGGCGTTCAAAGGTGGCCTTGGCAAAGTGGGTGGCAGTGCAGCCAGGGACTTGATTTCCATGTCTTTCACCAGGCGGGCCAGCTTGGTGACTAGCAGCCACTACCCTTATCTTCCAATATGCCTCCACAGGCGCCGCAGCCCCTGCCATAGCCTCTGCTCCTGCGGTCACCAGCACCAGAATTCCCTCAAAAACCTCCTCTACCACCGGCATCATCTGCCGTTTGGTGATTCTAAAGCATTCTTCTGTTTTATATGGAAAAATAGCAAACTTATTCTCTATTTATCATCTAATTTTGTATTTGGACATTTAGAAAAAAAGAAGAAAAGGCTAGTGGAGCTATTATATCAGGTCACAGTCAGTGTGTTTAAACATTTACAATATTAGGGTTAAGAAGGTGACTAGCTCAGCTTCTGTGTGTGTGTGTGTGCATATATCCCTTAATACCTCTCACAACACACTTACACACACTTATATACACATCCAGGCACTCAGAGATACTCGCAGAGCACTGCAGGAGAGGATGGGGATTTACTGTCTAAAAATGGCCAGAGAGGAGGAGGAAAGGAGGAGACAGAGGAGGGGAACAGGCAGGGTAAGTGAGAAGATACATGGCATAGAGGGAAGGGGGATGTTTTTCCTCTGACATGGTGACATGGAAAAGGAGTAGGAGAAATAGCAGGACATGTCGCGAGGAAGAGAAGAATGAGGCAACACAATCAGAAAAGAAAAATAAAACAAGAAGAAAAATGGCACAATATCAACGAATGCGACGAAAACCAGTGAAATAGAAAATAAGCTGTCACATTCTGAGTAAGATTTATGTATCTGTGGCACAACAACGATGAAACAGTGACTTGGATCAATTATTTAAGGCCAAGTAAAAGGAAATGTCAATTTTTCTCATTGTGAAAGGGGCTGTGCAAGGACACACACATACACAGACAGACAGACAGACAGACAGACAGGGTCTAGCCCGTTTGAAAGGCGGATTGGCCCAACATTCTCCAGGGCACAATGTTTCACTCCACCCACTCATCACTGCTGAGAGATACCGAGGAGAGGAAAGAAGGGGAACAAAGTGAGGTGGGTGGCAGCATGGAGGGGAAAGTGGAGAATGAGAGGGGGAGAGAAAAATGCTCACAGAGCAGAGACATGCAGAGAAAACAGGTGGGTAGACATGAGAGGGGAAGGGAAAGAGACAAGGCAAGTGAAGGAAAGGAAAACAGAGGAGAGAGGAAGAGGGGGAGGAGACTGACACAGCGGAGAGAGGAGAGAGAGGAGTGTATGTTTGCGTCACATCTGCAGTGGAGGAGAACTGCCTGACAGTCATCAGACACCTGCTGAATGACAATCTCCTTTGCCCTCTCTCTCGTGGCTGTCGTATCACTCCTTTCATTTCTCTTGTTTCCTGGATAGTAAACATTTTGTTTGCATTTCTCAGCCCATACTACGTCCTTGAAACTTGCGATGCACTGTCGCTTCACATCTGGCAATGCATCTCTCTTGGGGGGGGTTGAGCAACCTGAAGATGCCAAGTCAAATACCACGTCACCGCGGTCAATAAACAATTATGGCCAAATCGATGCTCAGTGCGAAACATGAATAGAGTCCAGTCGAGGTCCACGAGTCATAAATTCACAGTCAACAGCTGCCGCAGTGTTAAAGCAGGGGAAAAAAGAAACGTGTAACAAGCCGAGGCCTTGTTAGTGATGATGACAAATGAGACTGTGTTTGTAAAGAGCCTGAAAGTTCATTCTAAATTACCATTGGTGGGTTAATTACCCCCGAAAAATGTTTTTTAACACAGGTGCCAGTAACAGCCTTAGTGTGGCAGGTTTGTTAAATATAAGTCTCAAAATCTGAAAAGAAGATCAATTCAGAACACTCAAATGATATGTATAATAGACAGTTGTTGATATTTAAAAAGTTATGCACTACCATTTAACTTCATCTTTAATATTGTCATTCTTATATGTGAAAACACTCCGCCATGTCAAATCTGTGTGCCATTTCTCAGTGAAGCAGTGTTGTCGTCTTCAAGACTAAAACTGAAAGGTTACACCACAAGAGAAATAACCTGAAACGTTTTACATCCACAAAGTGTCCATTTTATAAGTTATTTTGCGAGACCAAAAAAAAAAAACAGACATGAGATCCTATCCTGGAATTAATTAAGAACTTGTGAAGAAAACAAATGAATGCCAAGTGGTCAATGAAACTGAACATCTCATGAAACACTTACTTATCGTAATAACTTATTCTTTGGTTACACAAATAAACACTTTCTTTTTCACAAGTGCTTCCAGGTGTTGCTGATAATTGCTGCCATAAAGGCGAAGCAGTAGACGCAGGTAAGGACGCAGGTTCTTTACCTGAGAGGCATTTTGGCAGGAATCCATAGATCTGTTGTATAAAAAGTATTTATAAAAAGTGAACGTGGTGGAGATTCCAAAGCAGTTGGGAGACTGTTGGATCACTGCCATAAAACATGCTAAAAGCAAGCACTGAAGACAGAGATCTTACCACTTCAGAACTTGTGGCACAGAGTGCATCTCCTTTGTGTTAAGCTCTTTGTTCAACCAACCAGTACAGAGAGAGAGAGAGATGTTGCTGTGATTTTCCCGTGAGATTTAACTTGTGATTTGAATGTAGCTCTGTTGGTTCCTTTGGATGATTTAGCCAAGAAAGTGCCATATCTGTATGCCACAATATACCACGGCTCTGCAACTGCGCCCGTATCATGGTTAATTTACTCAAACCCAAAGTGAGGGTACCAAGACATTGAGTAGGCGCTTAGTGATTTGGAGGAGTTGGTCCAGGAGTAATGGTCCATCAAGGATAGGATACGCTCAAATCTTTTGCTTCTCCTAAAACGCTTTAAGTCTGTGGAGACTGAAACAGGTAGCTGTGTGTTCTTGTGTGGGTATCTTTGTGAGGACGAAAAAAAACTTCTAAACCTAAGGGAGTGAGGACACTTTGGGAAAGTGAGGACATTTTTGGCTGGTCCTCAAATTCTTGCCGTGTTTCCGTCATGGCACAAAATGTTAGGGTTTGTACTGAAAACAAGTACCTGTACTTGGTATGCGGGGCGAGCACTGTGCTTGATGGCCCTGTCAGCAAGATACGTAGCGTGATGTTGTACCGCGGTGCCACCAATGAACAATGACATTGAGTTGTTGTGGGTCTAGCCCCACCTGTACCCAAAGGGAAGGGTAATGGGAAGTGGAAAGGAATGGAAACGCAAAAGAATACGTACGGTACCATACTGAGCCGTTCAACTCCATCAACACCATCTGTCACCCCTCAAAAAGTTTTAGGGTTAGAATTAGGTTTACGTTTGGGTTAGGCATTTAATTGTGATGGTTAACGTTAGGGTAAGGGGCTAGGGAATGTGCTGCACAAATGTGTGTATGTGCGTGTTCACAGAATCCAACAAGCATCGGCAGCCTTTGTGAAACTCCAGCACTGGGTTTTTCAAAACTCAAATCCACACCTCCACACAAACGTGCCTGCATCACCACCGTCCTCTACAGCTGTGAGACCTGGGTAACCTACAGTCGTCACATCACGTCCCTGAGAGGTTTCCATATATGCAGTCATCAGTGCATCGTGGAAATTAACTTTGTGATTGTCTACGTCCTTCTGAAATAATCTGGGGAAAAAACAACTGCAGAGTCACTGTGCCAGAAATCACACCTGAAGGCATCTATGTCAGGATGGTACCCAAATGCTCAAGGAAGGACAGCCAGGAAAAAGCAAAGGAAGCTCAGAAGGGAATCATCCACAACTTCCATGAACACCGCATACAGATGTCGGACTTGTGACAGAACCTGTGGCTCCAGCATTGGACCGTCCAGTTCACTGACTTATGTGCTTTGATACTTTTGGAGTTTTGTCCAAAGCTTTTACTTTCTAAGAAGTTTTTCCTGTGTCTCAGTTTGTGGTTTATTCCATCTGTGTTGTATCTACTTTTAAGTCTGTGTGGGAACATGTGATGTCCTGTGTTTCTATTTGTTCTGTTCTCGGGTCCATTTCTCTGCCAACCAACTTGGCTGTGTAGGCATTATTTTGGCAACATATTCTTAACTTGAACCGCCTGCTGAATGCTCCTGTATCTGAGTCCAACTCACCATCAACAGTTTAGCCACCAGAGGATTCATTGTTAAGAGACAGAAGCGGACGTCATCATCAGACTCTCCGATATACCGCTCATTTCTGTAAAGTGTGGGAATGAGCGAAAGACTATTTAAGAGATTAAGAAGAGGAAGCGTGATCAGAGGGCAGGAGGAATCGATGAGATGGGAGGACACTGGCATCTGTGGTGTGGGGTGATGGAAAAGGGAACACTGGTTGAAATAAGCAGGAGTGGAGCTGTTGCATTAAACAGCCATTTGGTTTAGTTAGACTGTGTTGCAGTGTCCTTGGGCCTCAGGTCAATAAAGCCATTACATGGTGACACAAATGCACACACACACAGTAAAACCTGTCCAGAGACCTGGCAGTGTGTGTGTGTGTGTGTGTGTGTGTGTGTGTCTGCAGTGTATAAGAGATAAACGAGTGACACTGCATGAACACGCAGTCTGCCAGAGACACAATTTGTCATTATGTGAACACGAGCTCTACCTCTGACAGGCACTCACATCCTCAGGGCTTCACTCTCCCCATATGTTCACATCATATCTTATATGCATTTAAAGAAACATTCTGCCATTTGTCATCTTGAGTGTCTGCGATAAGGACGTTAGATTGGCTCTCTCGCCGCTTTTGTGCCTTTGTGGTGTCACTGACAGACACCCAGCAGTGTCCTGGACATCGCCTTGATGACATTCTCATTACACCCAATTCGCACTGGTCAAAAAAAACCCTGTTTAATTCCTGGCCTTAATGGTTTTCTACTAGTGACAATGTGTTTAATCAGCATTCACTCCAGGGTCAAGTAACAGCTTTGGTTCCAATGTCATAAATTGGAACATAAGGCAAGGGTAAACCTGCTAATGTGCTGTTCATCTGCTCACTTTAGCCAGCAATGCACCATTTCTGGAGCCGCACAATCATTTGGTGGATTAACATAGTCGTAAGCATTAACGTGTGTAGTGATCTTTACTTTTAAAAACTTGGGACAGCGCTCAGTGTCACTTATTTCATCAATCTGATCATCTACCCGGATTTAAAGAGCGACCGAAAGTAAAAGTTTATCAGCAAGCTCGCTGGTACGACATCTAACTGTGATTCCTGAGAGTTACTCCTGAACCATGCCGTCACAAACCAAGATCAGATCCCATGATTACACACATCATGCAAATGCTTGTGTCCTAGAGGACAAAACAGTAGAAAAGTTATCTACCTTGATGACATGTGTCATCATGAGTCTGTTGCCCGCAGCTTTTCATTTTTTCTCTACATTTCCTTTCTATGAAAATATCAAAAATCCAATTGTGTTGTTTCTTTGATTCATTCTGGAGTACTTTTCACTTCTATTTCACTGCCTGGCAATAGAATACACCTGAATCATACATAAAATGAAACATTTCAGCTGGTAAATTACTGACATACATTTAAAAATAGTGTTATACATTGACATATTTAAAAATAGAGGTGAACTTTGAAAGAGGGCAAACCCACAGGCCTGCACTCTGAAATCCCAAAACTGCTCAGTTCATAATGTTTGTTTTTCCATTTTATTGTTGTCTATTTGTATTGTTTAATGCTCTTAACATTGTTGTTAAGTGTCTTTAAGCATAAATGTATTATCAATGTACAGGAAAGTGTGTATTCTGTTGTTCATCCATCCAAACAGTGTTGAGAAGAGAATATTTACTCAAATAGAGTGCAAGAGAAAAAGAGTGATAATAATGATGTTCACATGGGGCAGCAAGTTACAACATGCTGAAACACAGAGCCAAGGTCAAACACTCCAAAACATCTCTGTTGAGCCATTATCTTAGAAAAATAAAAAGGGAAATTGAAGTAAATCAGCACCAAATTACACAAATTCAATGATCTCAGCAGCGTAAAATATGCGAGATTATGTTAAGATTCACATGTTATTCTCTGGGAAGCTGACAAAGCACTCATTCAGTCTGGTGAAATATAATTTTGGGTGTTGAAGGTAAAACATGAATGTTATTCCAGTAAAAGTGGGACCCAGACGACCCTCTGCTCCGCTCACTGCAAAGCTCTCCGCAAAAAAAACGGCACAGCACATCTCCACACTGGACTTTTTAGACTACTTCAGAATAACCATTAACATTAAAATTCAGTTTGGATTACATTCACATCTTTATTCCATCGTGTTCATATGTCGCCTATATTTTGTATATCTTTCATTCTGCCTTATTTTCCATGCATCTACTTTTACTTGTTGTGCCTGATACAGTGACATGCACCCATCCATCTCAAACTAAATGAAATGACAAATAAAAAAACCCCCAAACAAACAGCACTGGAGCCAAGGCTACAGACTCTGTGTCCACTTCACTTTTAAAGTGAGTTACTGGAACGGTGCTTTTGAGACTAAGAGGCCATAAACATAAGTGGGCAGAAAGGCTTTGAAGAGAAAATCGGTAATCGATGGTAAAAACCTATGTGAGTAGACGCTAAAAAAGCAGGGATGTGGTCATGCTTTAAAGTCTGGCAGCTGCATTCTGTCAATCTCAAGTCGTTCAACAAGTTGTGGCTCAGACCATTTTAAAATGCTGAAGTAATTGGTGAACTCACAAGTATACAGAGGGTTGTCAGGGCAAAACAAACTGTTTTAAAATCGCCCTGTGGGGCTGTGGGTAATGATGGGCGGGGAGAACTCATGTTATTTTCTGAGTTGTGTTCTAATGAAATGATTCACTACAGAAATAGAGAGTGAGCAGATTAAACCATGATGAAACTATTTATGAAGCTGAGGCATTGTACTGTTTCTCAAGGAGTGTCACGTACACTGGCAACAAACAGATTCATTCCATCAACGTTCAGTTTACTTGGATGCAAAATCGAAAAGAGTCAAATCTACGCAGGAGAACCGTCACTCAGGCGAACACGTTTGAGTTTAAGGGCCGAGCACAAGTCCAAACAGTTAACAAGGTCAGAAGACACAGAAGAAAGAAATGCTCGCGAGCTTGGCTGAGAACACATGACAACCTGACAGGGATCAAGCGAAAGTGAAAGTGAACCAGTGCAGTGTCTTTATAGTGAAGGACTAATGAGCAGACGGGCTGCAGCTGAGAGGAGGCGCAGGGAGAAGCCAGGTGCAGCGAGTGAGCAGATTGCACTGCATTGCATGGCAGGAATCTAAAATGACAGGAGCGATAGAGAAACGACAAGGAAACCAATCGAGACAAAACAAACCGTGACCTAAAAATATCACTCATTGGAGAGTTTACCTGACACACTTAAAAAGACAACTTTTTTTATGACCGCTTCCTCTCTTTTCTTTTACTTGTCTGCATAGGCACAACTTCATATCTAAAAACCATTTGCTTGGGCTCAGAGAAAGTCTAAATGAGCTGCTTCTGCAACAAAAGTATAAAATGGATGAAGAGCAAAGAAGAAAAAGCCAAATAAACATATAAATAAATAAAACCCTGATCGTTTCAGTGTTGAAACTGTGTTATTGAGAGATTTCACCTTGACCTTGACAGCCTGCGGAATCGTCACAACACTTTTCTTTACGGAACTGTAGTTTTGCAGCAGGTTTTCTGTCCTCAGAATGTACTTGGAGAATGAGTGGGTGTACATAAATCTATCAAGACTCCTCACCTCTTAGACCCACTTCTCTTTCTCTCTAGAGTCTGTCTGTCAGTCACTGATGTACTGCAGCGCGTGTGTGAGATCCTGTATGTGAGAGGATGAAAAAAAAAAACCACACACGCATAAACCATGGGGAGTGAGGGTATTTTGGTCTTTTGGGCAGTTAAGACCTGGTTTTGGGGTTATGGTTAAGGTTAGCCATTTAGTTGTGACGGTTAAGGATAAGGGGCAAGGGAATGCATTATGTCTGTGAGGGTCCTCACTTTGAATGCAGCGCCAGCATGTGTGTGTAAGCATTTGCGCACATGTATGCATGTCCTTGTGAGGACATTTTGTGTGGTCCTCTCAACTTTAAAGGGCTTTTTTGAGGGTTATGACTTGGTTTAGGGTTATGGTTAAGGGTCTTTGAGGGTCCACATGAACAATGAAGCGCCAGCATGTGTGTATGCATGTACGTACATGTATTTATTTCTTTGTGAGGACCATTTGACCTTGTGAGGACATTTATGTCTGGTCCTCTCAACTTTAAAGGGCTTTTTTGAGGGTTAAGACTTGGTTTTAGGGTTCGGGTTAGGTTTACAGTTGAGGCCAAAATTATTAGCCCCCCTTGTGAAATTAGACAAAACTCTTTATTACTCTCTGGAAATGACCATTAACAACAACTGTTTGTATTGCATTTGTTTCCAAAATAGCAAAGACAAAATGTCCACCAAGTTTGATGAGAATATTTTATCGATACACTGAATTGAAACAAGAAATGGCAAAAATTAGACGTCCAAAATTATTAGCCCCCTGGCTATTAATAGTCAATAGTGTACCCTTTCTGAGTCACAACTGACAACAACCTCTTAATGTAGTTCTTCACTCGGTTGGCACAGGTCCTCTGAGGGATGTTGGCCCATTCTTCCATTGCAAATTGTTCCAGCTGGTCCAAATTACCGTGGTTTCCGAGCATGGACATTCACCTTGAGCACCCGCCACATATTCTCAATAGGATTGAGGTCTGGGCTCTGTGCAGGCCACTCCAGGACCTTGGTTTTGGTATCCTTAATGAACTGTCGAACATATTTCGATGTGTGCTTTGGGTCATTGTCTTGTTGGAAGACCCAGTGATGACCTATGGATAGACTACGAGCAGATTTCTGCATATTATTCCTCAAAATTTCAACATCCTTTTCTTTTTTCATGATGCCATGCACCCGAACAAGGCTCCCTGTGCCCAAGGCTGCAAAACAGCCCCACAGCATGATGCTCCCACCACCATGGGAACTGTGTTCTTTGGGTTGAAGGTCTCTCCCTTTCTTCGCCAAACTTACACCACATCCATGTGCCCAAAAAGTTCCAGTTTAGTCTCATCAGACCAAAGCACAGACTTCCAAAAGTCATCTTTATCTTTCAAATGTTCACGGGCAAACTTCAGTCTTGCTGTGATGTGCCGCTCTTTGAGTAAAAGGGTTCTTCTCGGATGATGGCCATGAAGCCCATCACGATGAAGAGCCCTCACAAATGTGTTCCTTGAAACATCAACTCCAGAAGAGGCCAGGTCAGCAACAATCATCTAGGCAGATGTCCGGGGGTTCTTGCTGACATCTCTGACGATTTTCCAGAGTTTTTCTCTCCAGAGTTCTTGAAATATTGCGCTTACGACCACGCCCAGGTTTGTTTCTTACTGAATTGGTCTCCTTGTAATTGGCAATGATGCAACGTACAGCGGTTCTAGACACTGTGAAACGCTTGGAAATGGCAGTATAACCTTCCCCCTTCTCCTGAGCCTCCACTAACTTCTTTCTGAACTCAAAACTGATTTCCTTTGTCTTTGGCATGATGAGTAACAGTAATCCCTCTCAATGTGCAGATGTGCCCTATTCCTTGGATACCTTTTATGCTGATTTAATGCTCAGGTGTTGTCAGAAAGCCAATTGACTGCACAGGTGTGGTTTGAAAACTGATTGGTTAATTAGGTTTGTTTGGAAAATAAAAATTCATACGGGGGCTAATATTTTTGACCACCCCATTTTTCACTATATTTGATATAACGCAAGCCAAAAGATGTATTTTATATCCAGAATGTACCAAAAGCTACCAAATGGCACTGGTGAATGTTTGATTATATCAAGTTTTATCAACACTGCAAACATTGGGAAGAATTTTAGGAAAATTTTCCATAATTCCTGGGGGGCTAATAATTTTGGCCTCAACTGTATGTCAAGGATTTGGCACTTAGGGGGATGCATACCCTACAAGTTTGTGTAGGGTTAGGGAAATTTTGTCCTCAGAAGGACATTTTGTGTGGTCCTCACAAGTTTTAAGGGCTTTTTTTGAGAGTTGCGACTTAGTTTAGGGTTAGGGTTAAGGATTAAGGTTATAGGCACTTAGTTGTGATGGTTACGGTTAGGGTAAGGGGCTAGGAAAGGTATTATGTCTTTGAGGGTCTACATGAACAATGAAGCACCAGCATGTGTGTATGCATGTATGTACATGTATTTATGTCTTTGTGAGGACCATTTGACCTTGTGAGGACATTTATGTCTGGTCCTCTCAATTTTAAAGGGCTTTTTTGAGGGTTAAGACTTGGTTTTAGGGTTAGGGTTCGGGTTAGGTTTATGTTAAGGATTTGGCACTTAGGGGGATGCATACCCTACAAGTTTGTGTAGGGTTAGGGAAATTTTCTCCTCAGAAGGACATTTTGTGTAGTCCTCACAAGTTTTAAGGGCTTTTTTTGAGAGTTGCGACTTATTTTAATGTTAGGGTTAAGGATTAAGGTTATAGGCACTTAGTTGTGATGGTTACGGTTAGGGTAAGGGGCTAGGAAAGGTATTATGTCTTTGAGGGTCTACATGAACAATGAAGCACCAGCATGTGTGTATGCATGTATGTACATGTATTTATGTCTTTGTGAGGACCATTTGACCTTGTGAGGACATTTATGTCTGGTCCTCTCAATTTTAAAGGGCTTTTTTGAGGGTTAAGACTTGGTTTTAGGGTTAGGATTCGGGTTAGGTTTATGTTAAGGATTTGGCACTTAGGGGGATGCATACCCTACAAGTTTGTGTAGGGTTAGGGAAATTTTGTCCTCAGAAGGACCTTTTGTGTGGTCCTCACAAGTTTTAAGGGCTTTTTTTGAGAGTTACGATTTAGTTTAGGGTTAGGGTTAAGGATTAAGGTTATAGGCACTTAGTTGTGATGGTTACGGTTAGGGTCAGGGGCTAGGAAAGGTATTATGTCTTTGAGGGTCTACATGAACAATGAAGCACCAGCATGTGTGTATGCATGTATGTACATGTATTTATGTCTTTGTGAGGACCATTTGACCTTGTGAGGACATTTATGTCTGGTCCTCTCAACTTTAAAGGGCTTTTTTGAGGGTTAAGACTTGGTTTTAGGGTTAGGATTCGGGTTAGGTTTATGTTAAGGATTTGGCACTTAGGGGGATGCATACCCTACAAGTTTGTGTAGGGTTAGGGAAATTTTGTCCTCAGAAGGACCTTTTGTGTGGTCCTCACAAGTTTTAAGGGCTTTTTTTGAGAGTTGCGACTTAGTTTAGGGTTAGGGTTAAGGATTATGGTTATAGGCACTTAGTTGTGATGGTTACGGTTAGGGTAAGGGGCTAGGAAAGGTATTATGTCTTTGAGGGTCTACATGAACAATGAAGCACCAGCATGTGTGTATGCATGTATGTACATGTATTTATGTCTTTGTGAGGACCATTTGACCTTGTGAGGACATTTATGTCTGGTCCTCTCAACTTTAAAGGGCTTTTTTGAGGGTTAAGACTTGGTTTTAGGGTTAGGGTTCGGGTTAGGTTTATGTTAAGGATTTGGCACTTAGGGGGATGCATACCCTACAAGTTTGTGTAGGGTTAGGGAAATTTTGTCCTCAGAAGGACATTTTGTGTGGTCCTCACAAGTTTAAAGGGCTTTTTTGAGAGTTATCACTTAGTTTAGGGTTAGGGTTTAGGATTAAGGTTATAGGCACTTAGTTGTGATGGTTACGGTTAAGGTCAGGGGCTAGGAAAGGTATTATGTCTTTGAGGGTCCACATGAAGAATGCAGCGCCAGCATGTGTGTGTGTGTGTACGTATATGTATTTATGTCTTTGTGAGGACATTTTGACCTTGTGAGGATATTTTTGTCTGGTCCTCTCAAATTTAAAGGGTTGTTTGTGGGTTAAGACTTGTTTTTAGGGTTAGGGTTCGGATTACCTTCGGGTCAGGGTTAGGTTAAGGGCTAGGTGCAGGCACTTGGTCTCTGTGTCCTCACCATGATATAAATACAAGTTTGTGTAGTGTGTGTGTGTGTGTGTGTGACAGATAGAGAGAGAGAGAGAGAGAGAGAGAGGGAGAGAGAGAGAGGGAGGGAGAGAGTCATTGAAGAAGCAGCACAGCTGGGTATTATGTCTTTATGAATTTGATTTAATCTTGCATGCCTGTCAGTAGTATTGTGCTTTCTGCAATTATCTGTGATCTATGTGCATAAATTTAGTGTGCGTGTGCGTGTGTGTGTGTGTGTGTGTGTGTGTGTGTGTGTGTGTGTGTGTGTGTGCCAGCCCCCCCATGGTGCAGTAATGAAACATATTGCCTAGACAGAGCTTCGGGAAGGTCAAAGACACTGGTGAGGAGCGGAAGGTGTGACTCGTGTGATTGTGAGCGTCTAACGATTGAATTATAACAACCTGTACTAAATTAGCAGGTGCATTTCATCCTACACTGACCCAAGGAGGAGAAACGAGACAAAGATGGAGAGAGGGTGTTAGAGACACATGTCTGCTAGTCATCCGAACCTTGACGGTGTTTCTGTGCATTGTGAACGATACCAGATAGAGATATTGCAAAAGGATTATTAAGTTATGCGAATATGATGGCAAACAACATGAAACAGCAGTCAGATGGATATAGATGAGGAAATGTGTCGTGTGTTGGCCATTTTCCAGCCCCCGGAGTTCAGACCTTCTGGTCAAAACTCATTCTTGCACTGGGCCAACAGCCTTCACATAAAGAAAACTGGATCAGACTGCATCAGAAAATCTATCATTGCTGGTAAATGCTACGTTCTTTTTGTAGAAAATAAGTACATTTGAAAGGAAAACTGTGAGAAAATGAGCCTTGAACTTGATTTATTTTTATGCCAGTAAACATTTTCCCTGAGGAGTTATTGGTCCAATTTCTATTTTGCAAATCATATTCCAAATTTAACAAAAATAAATGATAAGTAAGGCCAATAGGAGCCTGATTGCAGGTAATGCCGCGAAACTTCAACATCAACAATCGTCAAATCTTGATTCTGGAGACTTCAAAACAGGTGCTCAGGTTCTTCTTTCCTTTAGTCTCAAAGTGTCACTTACAGCACAAAAGATTTGGGAAAGTCTTTGGTCTCATGTATGATGATCTGTGCATTTTATGCATAAACCTAATTATCAACAACAATCCACAGAAAATACACAGAGTCTAAATGAGTAAACATTTAAAATGAAAAGGAAAGGCAATTTAAAACACAAAATGAGCTTTAAAGTCTAAACAGAGAGCTGATAACTGTTCACGCTCTTCCTCTCTCATGACGTTTGTTTTCGTTTTTTAAATGCAATGCAAATCCTGATCTCCATTAAACACACCAGCCTCCTCCGTACAGCTGCGATCGTAATCAGACTGCAATCACGCTTCTTCAGGAATGTATTTGGCAGTGTTATGCAGGTGTTTACAAAGGAATCTTTAGTCGTCGGGGGAACCTCCTGCAGCATTTTTGGACCATCGCAAACCTGCCTCAGTCCAGGTATTGGCTTTTTATCTCCTCGCTCCCTGAATGATTTATGAACTAATTCTATGAGTCATACACCACCACCTCCTCCCTGACCTTGGAGGAAACTGTCCTACACAAGCAAAGCACAAGCCAACAGCACATCTTTATGTCACTGACTCTTCCCTTTAATTTCTTATCAAGGTCAAGCAGCAGCAGTCTGGAGCCCTAAAGCGCCGTAGTGCTGAACCGTCAGCTGCTCCTCTGTGGTGGTGACCACGAGCAAAAGGCCTCATGACACTATGTGTCAAACAGGGATTTGATTTTTCGGGATCAATCTGGTGTTCTGACCTACAAATTGTGACCCACGTAACACTTTATTAAAAAAGGGGTGTGCCTGAATGAGAATTAGGTTTTTAGGTTTCAATTCCTCAATCTCAAACAAATTTCCACTTGCTGTACATCCAAGTTACATTTCCATCCACATATCCAAGCCTCTCTTGGATCAACAGCACAGCACATAGAAATGTCCTAATATATTTCTACCTATCCCTCTGCAGTATCTATCATAGCTGTCAAAGGTATCGAGGGTCCACAGTACCCTTTATCTAATCACATCAAAGGTCCACAATACCACAGTCCTTTCCTTTCCCTATAGCTCCTACTATTGCAATAAACACGACAGGTGTGGCACTTTATTTCTCTCTGTATTCCAAATTTGAGTTTCTACAACCTCTTTATAATGGTTGCCGCATTTGTTGAATCTACAGAGATGTTTTCAGTTAAGTGCTAGAAAGTCTTCCTTATTCTAGAACAAAGGTTGGAGGAAAAATAACATTGAATTGAATTAATACATTAAGAGCAAGTAACACGGTTCACATATAGTGAAATCAATTCAGTCAGATTGTTTCTTTAATTGAGTTTCTGCTGCTTGCAGGATGCACAATATAGTGTGTTCTCTGAGTCTACTTTTCATCAGGTGGTTTGTCTGTCTGTGTTTTTGTCCTTTTCCATTTACATGACTGATCGAGGAGGGGATTTAAATCAAGTAAGAGCTCAACTGACCTCTGTGCAGGTAAATTAACAGTGGCAGCTCTAGATCAATTTCATTGTATTCGTAGGGTGTGTGTGTGTGTGTGTGTGTGTGTGTGCGTGGGGAGGGGGTGTCAGAAGGACACATTTGATCAAGAAAAAAAGGGAGAAAACTTTTTTAGTTCAGCATATAAAATAGCAGACCCATCTGTGAGTGTATCACTGTATGGGATCTTAATAGCTATAAGGTTCCATTAAAATATGTCACAAATTTGAACTGAATTTGTAAAAGATTTGGTTAAAGAAAATACATTTTCTCTCTCTGTTTCTACCAACTGCTGTAAAGCAAATGTTATTTGCCATACGCAGCTGGTGGCACAAAAGTCTGTCTCACCACAGATGGCACAACTTGATGACATACAAAAAGTGTCAATAGCTGTTGATACATGGTCACATTTCGGTGCTGCTGATATAAGTGCAAGAAGCAAATACGCCGCCCTCCCCGTAGCAACAGTTTCTGCTGTTCCTCAGTCATATGATTTACAAACATCCTTTTATTTGCTGAAACTAAACTGTTTTCATTGCACTGCTTGATTTGCCTCATTTAACTCACACCTCATTACTGATACACCAACGTTTCCACCTTCTTTCCAACTCAAGATTATTATTTTTTTTCAAATTTTCTGAAAATGTACATAAAAACAGGCTGATGGAAACCCTGTGTCTTAACCCTTAGTGCTCATCCCATCTTTACATGCTTTACAACTTACGTGTTGTTGAGTCAAAGTTATGATTAATTTTGTATCACACTTTTTAAAATTATAAAGTAGCGGAAATTGTGCAGAAGTCCCAAAATAGACTGCATTTATAGTTGGTGAAAATGAAAAACAAAGAATCATTAGATTGCCAATATTGTGCTGAAAAAAGGATATAAGACACTCTATATTGCACATTTTTAAAGCCTCTGTATATATGGTACATTTTAACATAGTAATGAAAAAAAGCAGCTTAAATCCTTTGTGTTCTAAGAGTTAACTCCTGCATGTGTATCCATGTGTTAAGGCTTCTAACGCTGCACAACATCATTGCAAGAAATAGCTGAGGCTCAGAATTAGCCTCTGTAGAACCGTGCCTGTTTATCATTGCCTCAAAACCTGAAAAAGGTCTTCTCAGTGTCCTGTTTAACACCAATCACCTTCAAAGTTTCCTCACTCCTCAACTAGAATTCCGTCTGTGTGATTTCCCCTAATGTGATAAATGATTTGCAACTCATTGTGCGGCATTAGTAGTCTCCTTACATCTGCTGAGTCAGTGACACACACACACGAGCGCGCGCAGACACACTGCAGCTGTCAGTGCGCTGCCTGCTGTCTCTCAGGCTCTGTTAGGGCACTCAGCACAAAAGGTGTGGTGAGTGGTAACCTTTGCCTCTTTACTAAAGATGTTGAGACCTGATTTTTTGATGCGACACGGGTTAGTTATTTCATAGTAGATAAAAAGTAGGCGGTAAAAACATGTCAAGATTTCTGATTCCAAAGTGGGGGAAAAAAGAGTCGAGGCAAATAGACTGTGTTTTTAAATCTACTGCACAAAACCTACATCATCGCCATATGAATTACTGCTCTGTGTCAGAGAAAAAGATGGAATGTGGACAGGTGGGTTGTTTATGTGAATAAAACCTTGGATAAGAGGCGGCTGTTGATCTAATCTTAACCACATAAATAACAGTTTTGTGAATGAAGCAGTTTAAAAGTTGTTGGAAATGTCCACGTCAGCTGAACCTCGGTAAAAAAAACAAAAACAAAAACAAAAAAAACAAGGTGACCGGTGGATTTGTGCAAATGAAAGAACACTTTCTTTTGTGTGGTGTGGCGTTAACACTAAAATTTAAAGCCAATCGTCGTTATTGCAGGCTGTAAGCTTTCAGTCAAATCAGTGGTGAAACGAATAAACAAAAGACAGAGAGTGTGTTTGTGTGTGTGTGTGTGCATCTCTTTAGTAGGCTGTGTGGACCAATTATCAAGCAAACCAATGTTTGTGTGGACATTTTGACCTTGTGAGGACATTGTGGCTGGTCCACACAACCTTAACAGGCTTTTTGAGACTTGGTTTTAAGGTTAGAATTAGGTTAGGGTTTGAACTCGGTTTAGCTTTGGGATAGGGATATACATTTAGTTGTGATGGTTAAGGTTAAGGAAGTATGTCTATGAGTGTCCACGCAAAGCCTGCAAAACCAGATTATTTGTGTGTGTACTTGAGGACATTGTCTGGGCCCCACAACTTTAAAGGGCTTTTAGGGTTAGGGTTAGAATTAAGGGTTAGGGTAATTGTTAGGGTTAGGAACTTAGTCTTGATGGTTAAGATTAGGGTAGTTGTAGTGATGGTTAAGGTTAGAGTAAGTCTCCAGGAAATGAATGCAAGTCAATGGAAACCAGACTCTCTCACTCTCTCTCACTGTGTGTGTGTGTGTGAGAGAGAGCGGGCGAACCTCACATTGTGACATGGCAGCTAAAAGATCTCAGAGGAGCACAGATTTACATGGCTGTCAGCCAGAGGAGCTGAAGCCATACAGCGTGAAACTGAGCATCATAGGTTGTTCTCTGCAGATCCTCACTGGCATCGCCTGCTCCTCTCTCTATTTCCCTGTAAGTGATCTGCCTTTATTATACACCATCGTAAAAACAATGGCATTTATTTCTTTTAAAGCTCTGAGATGAGTCAAACTGTAATGACTACAGTCTATACATTGTCTCCAGTTAGGGGGAGACTGAATATTAGACGTGTTGTGATTGATATTTTTTTGCATTGTGCCCCCTCCTTCCTTGTCTCTTGTTATTATTCTATCCCAGTCCGGCAGGCTTTTACTCTGCGCAGTGAAGTGCCAATTATCATAGTAATAACTGAAGCAGATATCAGATGGGTTTCCCTGGAATAAGCTTTTCATATTTCAGACACACATCCCTCCGTGTGCGTACAGTATGTGTGAGTTGATGTCAGCATGTGTGTTGTTTTTTGTGTGTCGGTCGCGGGGGGAAAAAAAGAGACCAAAGCTGAATTCACAGTAAACTACTCGGGGCTCTGTTCCTTTGAACAGTGTGGAAATGAACTGACGGATTAAATAGAGAGCTGGTGTCATGAAAGCCTGAGATGTGATGACAGTCCTGTTTCCAAGGTCATTGTTCCATTTGCTCACCATTTAATTTCCTCTGCCTCTTTGCGGGATAGTTCACGCGCCGCTCACGCTGAACCTCATGGTGTCATGTGATGCGTTTCATCAAATGTGTTTGAGATTGTCAGGGATGGAAATGCAGTCCACCTCCGTTCTGATCACTGGTATTTCTAACCGTGGTTTAGAAGGACTGACGTGTACATATCCTGTTTTTAAGTAAAGGGATTTATAGAACATGAACCTTTTGTCTTCATTTCGATTTAAATTTTTATTCCTGAATAAAACTTTAGCTATTTTATAATTTGTAATATCTTCAGGTGTGGGCGTTACATGTCACAATGTTTCCAGGTGTGAGGTTTGTGGAAAAACGGCTAAAGCAGAGGGGGTCAAACTCAAATGACCTGGGGTTCAATGAACGTCTAGTCTGGTCAAGAGGGGGCAGGTCTCAAGAAAAAAGGTGGGGGAAAAAAAACAAACTGTTCAGTAGCGGGTGAGTAATATGATCTTAAAATTACAACATAATATACCATCATGATAATTCACAAAGGATTTCACAGAATTTCAAAATAACATTGTTTGTTTTGATATGGAATTATGTTTACGCCACAATAATTACATATTCATGATGTAATTAAAACACTTAACAATCTTTATTTCAGGTTGTCTATAACAATGCACTGAAAGTTATTTGTCAATAGATTATTAGATTATTATTAGAGATTAACGATTTTTTTTTTCTTGTAGAATTTTCACCATCCAGTAGTTGTCAGAAAGTATTTTAATCAGATTTTGTGGTAAACATTAACTAGGGATGGGACTGTATGGGACAGTATCAGTCCAATTCTGGTCAAAATCACTGGATCAGCGGGTGAAAATGTAAAAACCGATACAATCCAAAAATCATTTATATATATATGTATATATATCGGTACTTCGGTGTTAAAATATTATAATTATATTATAATTATACACATTTTTTTACTCTTTGCCTTTCGACACAATCTTTATCGCTTGTATTGTACGACTTGTTTTTATTTGTGTTGTATTCATTTTTTCTAGAGTATTTTATTGTTCGTTGTTAGGTCTTTTAGGTCTCATGCTCCCATCTTATCGCTGATGTTTTTTTTAAAGTGCTTTATAAGTAAAGTTGGATTGGATTAGAGAAGACATTAGTGCAGGAAACAAACATTGAAACTATAATGGAACTAAAATGAAGCCAAACAGAATCAAGAAATTAGCTGTCAGCGAGTGGTAATTGGACCCGACTCAGGACAAATGTCCTAATCAATATTCCTTTATGTAAAACACAGCCCTAGACTTGTTAGACACAAGTGAAACACAGGTGAAAGACATCAGAGCAGAGCAGGTCATCAGGGAGAAGAGAAACACACAAGCGCAGCTCACTACACAGGTTCAAGGAATCATGACAGATGACAAACATGCACATGAATGAACTGAAATGAGATGTGACTACTACTGTACAGACTGCTCTAACACAGTCAGATTATCACATATTATGAGTGATAAAAATCAAAAAAATTTAAATATCACAACATTTCATGGTGAGATACTGATTCTTTGAAGTGCTGCACTGATATACTGGAAATATTGATTGCAAATACAACCACAGAGAGTGGAAAGAAAAACTGCAATATATCACCTTGTATGGCATTTGTCATCAGATTATTGCAAACACAAGTACAAGTACTACAAATGTGCTAAAGCAAAGAATTTACCTGTGTTGCTGAAGTCTTCTGACAGGACCCAGCCCAGGTGGTAATGATCAAGACTCCACCTTAATGCTATCAGACACACCTGTGGTTTCCCTGCTTCAGTGGTTGTGGTAAATTACTGGTTTGAGTCAAAATTGAATCAAAAATGATGACTACAGTTTTTACAGTCTACACTGTAAAAAGAAAATGGTTGACTTAACAAGACTTAACCTTTGAAAAATTTAAGTCCAGGCAGTAGGGCGGAAGTAGCCACCAGGGGGCGACTCTGCTGGTTGTAAAAAGAACAGTTTGAATGGGAAAATGACTTCTAACCCAATTCATGACATCACTAAACTATTACCTGAGGAGTTGATGGTGTCAGTCACAATTCACATGATGTCACTAAAATGTGTTCCCATTTAGAGGAAAATACACAAAACAACTGATAGTTGGTTCAGTCCAATCGATGGTGTGAACTAAAATAAAACGACAAGGTTCTGCTGAAATCATGAATTTTGAGGCCTCAAAAAGGTTATAAATGCTCAAAAAGGATATTGTTTTGTGAATAATTCGACGTATGTATGCAGTGTGCATATTGTACGTACCTGTGGATGTCTATGAAAGTGTTTTCTTCTCGTGAGAACGTATTAGGGTTTAAATACCTTTTTTTTTGTTTGAGTTTTCTACACCCTTTCTGTTTCTGACCGCATACATTTGTTCTTCTATAATAAGCCAAAATGTACCTCATGACATGTTCCTACTGTCATTCACCTCTTTAAAGTTTTTTGGTTTTAAATCCTGTCACTGCCTCTTCCTGCACAGCCAGTTCCTCTGCAGAGATCAGTCAATCTTTACAGGATCATTTGTGTCATACCGCATACATCCCGCCATATTCATTCCTTTGTATGGCTGTGACTGGTTGTGTTGTGCGTCTCCGCAGGATGTCAAATGTCTTCCGACAACTGGGTCTTGCATGGGGGAGGCTGACTCCCCCCCCCCTCTCCCCACTTCCCTTCCAAGTGATGACAAACTCGCTAGAATGCCTGTGATGCATGACTCATAAAGATATGATTTTTGAAACGCTATTGAGGTGAAGATTATACAGAGTGGAAGTGCGAGGAGGAGCAAGATAGAGACAATAAGACAGAGGGAGAGACAGAGAGAGCGCGAGAGAGAGAGACGCAGCATCTCAGAGAGTCTTTTGCTTGAGTTGACAGTCACGGTTTCTGTCTCAATCTGCAGGATGGATTTTAAATAATCTGGTTTTACCCACTTATTTCATGACTTTAAGACAGAGTCAGATGAGGGAAAAGAGGATAGCCTGCAGCATAGTAAAAAAAACGCTCTCTCGCTCTCTCTCTCTCTCTCTCTCTCATCATGTGAGCATTCATCTCCAGTGCAGTGAAACAAGGCTAAACAAGGATAAAGATAAGGTCAAACACACATGGACACAGTTAATCTTCATCCCGTCATTCCCAGCCCTGCACATGAGATAGTACTCCTCCAGGAGAGCATCCATTATCTCTCCAAGTAGAACAAAAAAAAATACTAACAACTGTTCTCTTCTGTGTCACTGAACGTTATTGACGATGCATGATGGGGGCAAAACTGGGAGGGAAGTGCAATTTGCCTCAGTCAGTACACACGCAGAATTAAGAATTTCAGTGTCTTCAACATGGTCACCATTCTCACACTGTCTCTCCCTTCTAAGTGCACCACCATCTTCTCCCCCCTTCGCCTTCCATTCGTCCATTTCATTCATTTACCACCATCTCCTCTCTCCCTCCATCTCAACCCCGCATTTCCCTCCGAACCACTCTGCTCCCACCCCCCCACCCCCCATCTTCCAGCACGTCGAGCTGGTGAAGGTCATTTTAGTGTTACAGATGGGGGGAGGGGAGGACGCGGTTATATTGTGGAACTGCTGCATCGGATAACTGCAGGGAGATGGATATATGAATGATTACTGTGGGAACATGAGAGCGCGGAGAAATAAAAAAAAAAAAGAGAGATGGTGATGGAGACACTATCTCCTCTCGACCTTTGTCGGTCTTCTCATGAGGACCCCTATTGCGTCGTGTTTTTGCATGCCCGCCCGCTCACAAGAACTCTGCCTTTATGTGTGCACCAATGCATGCGCTGCCATTTGTTTTCATTAGTGGTCCATCACGATGGTCACCCCCCTTCAAATTACCTATGTGTCAGTGACAGCATCATTGCTTTGGTTTTACAGGAGCATTGCACTCAGAATACTGAGCGTTATTTGGTCTCTCCAAAAACTAAATAAATAAAAGAAGAATAGATTAAGTGTCTGTGTCTGCTCTAAGCACACAGGCATGTTTTGCTGATTAGCTCATCAGCAGCAACAGAAACTCTAATGAAATTTTGCCTCAAAGGCCAAAGAGCACATTAGCAGCAAGCAAAAATTTGAGAAGAGCAATAAAGCAAGTTAAGGCTGCACTAGTTTGGTCTGTAAAAAGGCTAAGATCTCCTCACATACTGGATAGGCTCACACTGTGCATCTCAACTGTCATTACTGCAACTTTTACTTTGCAATATGTTGCCCCCAACACTGCACTAAATATGATTGTTAGCTGTCATAAACAGTGAGCAATATGATAATAATATTACATTACATTACATTACATGTCATTTAGCAGACGCTTTTATCCAAAGCGTCTTACAATGGAATTGAGTACAGTCAGCCAGGGGTGGAGTCGAACTTGCGACCATGATGTCTTTTGCACACAGGGTACCGATCTTAACCACTGAGCCACTCCACCACCAAGATGCAACAAGAGAAATTTTTTTTTTGCTATTCCATTAGCGACAGTACCTGGAACCTGGTATTTTTTTTTTAGTACCTGCTGTGGCGAGGTTCTAATTGAGCTGAGCTGATACTATGAGTGACGTCTCAGACAGCCGGCCCCTGATTGGTCAGAGAATCAAACCGAACAATGCCGAACTGTAGATCAATTAAAACAACTTAAGAAATGATGGGAACTTGCATTAATCTCGCCTTTTCCAACAAGAATCTGAAGTTTGTAAAACGCTCCCTCTCCTGCACCAAAGTCCATGAATAAAAGAGAGACACAGGAGCTGCTCGTCTACTGCTGCTTCATTTGGTTAATATGTGCCACTTAAGGTAAGTATTGATAATGAATCACTGTCTGACAACAACACTTCAAACAACCTGAATTATCCCTTAAAGAGACACATGCTGTAGCTGTTTGTTAAGTGTGACCTGTGGAAAATACATGAAAATCATTTACATTCTATGAACCAGTTTCTGAGAAAAATAAAGACTAGATTTAAAGGGTTAATTCTGTGTGATGTAAACAACAGCACATGTGCATTTTTGTTGTCTTTTGTCCACAAAGTTGGGCACACTGACTAAAGATGGAAGCAGCCACATCACACAGAGTTCCCTCTCTGTGAGCAGCCAAACTACGGCTACAGAAAGTTCTATTTCCTTTTCGGCTCACGTCTGAGAAATCTCCCTGACTGTGTGTTAGTTGTTATAGCATTCAGGACTGTATGCACGGGAGGTTCTGCCCCTTCAAATGAACAGCCAAAGAAAAGCCCTCGATGTTGTGTGGATTTTGCCAAACATGTCGGTTCCCCTGCTGTGTCATTGTCAGACATACAGCTCTGCAGCTATCTCCCCCTTCTACCCACAGGCAGTAAAAGCTCAGTTGTTGAGGTTTAAAATGGCTCAGTATTTAGCAAAACCTGAACCTTTCCCTTCCTCCCTGGAAAGTATCTAAAAAGAGAGGTGGAGTTGCAACAGAGCCAAAGCTAAAGCCCTATTTCTGCAGCTCAGAACTGATGCGCCGCATCAACACGAGGAGAGGCAGCTAATAATCTGTGGAATGAAATGAATGGCAGTCATTTCCCTCCCTTGTGGATGGTGTAACCTGACTGTATTATACAGATTAATGGTACTCCGTGACGGGAGAACATGAAAGAGTAGGTGCATGTTTTTGCATGAGCAGTTAGGCTTACAGATATATACCTGTGGCTTATGAATATTAATGGGATCTTCTCCATCAACCAAGGCAGTGCCATTCAACCCCCCCGTCTGATTTTCTCAGGGACAAGAAGCAGGACGACCCTGGCATTTACACACTAATGAAAACAATCAAGGCGAATATGTTAATCTGCCTGACTGAAACAAACTGTGCTCCTTCAAAAAGGCCAGATGCTCCTGTGAGTAATCACCTATGGCGAGCGAAGCCATTCAACCATAATCATTATGGCTCTGTATTTGACCTATGAACGAGCTGTACTTTATACACACTGCAGCATCGCATGGATAGAAGATGAGGTCGTCCATTCATGTCTCTAAAAGAGCAGTTGTGCAAAAAGAAAAAAATTGCAAGGTGATCAATACAGAGTGGGAATCACTGTGCAAAACAGTAATGCTAAATAATTATATTATTCAGACAGTGGACTAATCCTGGTAAACCAGAACAAATGGTGAAATGAGCTTAACTGTTCATAAGAGCAGTGTTGGCTGCTTGAATTGAGCTGATAACAGCTTTGAGGGGAGGGATTTTTATTTTTTTTAGATTGGCATAGACACCCATAGAGACAAACAACCATCTCTTCACACACTTTAGAGTGTCCAATCTACCTAATCCCCATATCGCATGTTTTTTTTTTTGGAGAACCCTGAGGAAAACCCACTCACATACCAGGAGAACATGCAAACTCCATGTAGGAATGGCCCTTGTTCCGAACCCGGGTCTTCTTGCTGCAAAGGCAAAGAGTTAGCATAGACATAACAAAGCTAATCACAGCGGAGTAATCAGCTAGTTTCATGTACTTTTAAAAACTGCTGTCAGAGAAATCCTTAAGTTAAAAAACTACAATTTCTACTAAACTTACATTCAAACATTAATCAATTTTGAAACAAACACATATGAAAACAAATACGATAGGTCGATTTCTGTGAGAGGTAGTTTAAAAGACTAAAACAACGCTTTTCTCGGAGCAATGTGGGGTTATGTGTCTTGTCCAAGGACACATCGGCATGTAGACTAGCAGAGACAGGAATCAAACCCACAACCAACCTTTGAGCTGAAAGACAAATCACTCTACCACTGAGCTACTGTCGCTCCATTCATCTGCAATAGAAATCTGTATATGAAGAGAGAACTCACTCAAAAAAATAAAATGTTTTGGTCAAAGATCCAGATCCAGGCTGTAACAACGTATAAGAGCTTTAGGTTTAAGTAACATGTCCCCGTCACTGTTTATTTATCTTGTTAATGATGACTTAGAGGGATAGAAAACATGATGGCAGACAAGATCTGAAAAGACGGAGACTAGTTGGAAGCAAGTGAAATGACCTTTACGGTGACATCTTCTTTAAAAAAAAAAAAACCCTCAGTGTCAACAAACTCTTAATGAAATGTAATGAACTAGGGTTTAAATTTGAAGTATGGATGCCTTAAATGACACTTACTGTCAAAGGTGTCCAGAACTCAAGGCAAAGACAACATCCAGTACAGCACGAGGACAGACACAAGGGAAAAAAATAAAATAACAAAAGAAACGCAGGACAGAGTTTTATGAGGACAAATGGCAACAAGGTCAGGGAAGCACGTCAACTACATAAACAAAGACGAAGCCAATAAAACACATGTGAGACACATCTGAGCAAAGCATGTCGTCACGGAGGCGGGAAAACACAGGAAGTAAAGGATAAGGTAAGAAGTAGCAAAATAAAACAGGAAATAAAGCCGGGGGTGCACAGAAAATAATCTTCAAAGTAAACAGAAGTCTAAACATGACAATAAAACCTTAAAGTTAAAAAAGTATTAATTATTACACCTATCCACTACAGTTAATTTAAAAGCCACATATTTAAATGTTGACATTCATAAAACATGTTTCAACTGTCACCATATACAGTACATAATGCAAGTGTGAGCAGATTTAAATTCCTCCTTCATTCTCCTACTTGTTCAAAGGCAGTGATGACATGTCCATCTTTACTCTCCACTGACAGGATAAACACCAGAGCTGTGAAAAAAATCTTTTTAATAAGGAAGAACAACTGTGTCTGTCTGTGTGTGTGTGTGTGTGTGTGATACTGACTGCATTTAGTCACGCTAAGGGGCAGGACAAAGATATAAAAAAACAGAAGCAATCGTAAGTGACAGAGAGGCGGAAGGGCAAAATTGGAGGGATTAGTCATTGCAAAGAGAAGTGTGACATGTGCACGCACGCACACACACACGCACACACACACTGATTTGAGGTGATGATGATGAAAAAAAAGTCAATAGTTAACTTTAGTGGCTGTCCCAATGAGTAAAACTCTTATAAAAGGAAAATACTACATGAAAAACAGGTAGAAATAAAGGCAAACAGGTCATTTTCCTTTGAAGAAATGATTAAATTGTTCATTTATTACCTACACACAAAGGCTGGGATTCAAATAGGTGACCTTTGAGACAGCGATACCGTCACTATGTGGCCTGAATAAGTGACAAAATGTTTATTTAAACCCATCAAACACATTTCAAGTTTAAGATGTACTTGGAAGGCATCAGTGTGTGATTTCATGTCTCAGATGCTGCACCACTGGCAAAAATCAAAAACTGGCACCTTCCACTGAAAGACCTCAAGAACGTCTCTGAATACAGTAATGTCCCACTACAAACACCTCTGCTGCTTCTTATTGACAGGTCGACACCAGCCAGGGTTGTAGGAGGCGCTCTTGAGACATTTTTTAAAAGAGAATTGAATATCAGGCTTGACTTTTCTTTTTTTTTTTTCATTAAAAAACCATAAGAAATTGTGATCTTTGTGTCTGTAGGAGCTTATGAGGACAAATCTGGAATCACAACTTCAAAGGGCTTCTAGAGGGTTAGACTCGGTTTTGGATTGGGGTTAAAATTAACCCTTTAGCACTGATCATATCGCAGATGACACAGTTCCAGGTGGAAAGCGACTCCAAGCCTGTGACAACTTCTAGTCCATTGAGCTGTCACTCCAAAACTCCAGCCAATCAGCAGGCAGCTTCCTAAGGCCCGCCCACAAACAAAAAAACCACAGCGCAAAGAACAAATGCATTTTCAAACAATAAAATACAATATTTTGGAATGATTAAATCGATATTTTGTGTGTTTGTTTGAAAATAATGACACAAATCTAAATCCATAGAGAATCAGCGTCTTTGTCACAAGAGAGGAGAGAGTTACATACGTTTCCATATGTTGGCCTGTTTTTGCACATTGAGACCGACAGTGTTTTTCCTAAATAAAACTTTCTTTTTTTTTCTTCATTTTAAATTGCTATTACACTATTTTAACACATATTAAATTAGAAATAACTGCCAGATATTGAAAGTCATTATGAAAAAATGGGCAAAAGCACTTACTCACAGGATCATTTTCTGGATGTTTTATGGTTAGTCCAGACGGACATTTAGAGACTTTGGTGTTAAAGGCGTAAGTTACTTTAAGGCCATTTAATAATGATTGCTAATGTTTTGTCATGTGGCTATGGGAATGCATTATCACTATGAGTGTCCTCACCAAGACTGATGTGCCAGAATGTGTGTGTGTAGCCTACAGGGTTAGACATCTTTGTCCTCCGTTCAATACCACTGTCACCGGCCCATGAATTATGGAAGTGTGTGGAAGTGACAAAAGCACGGCCTACAGCCAAATGACACTTTTATTGAGTTGTGAGATGTGATGAGTGTGTGTGTGTGTGTGTGTAATTCTGTATGCTTTGACTCTTTCATCATTGTTTTGATAAACAGACACAGATCACTTCTCTCTCGCCGCCTCTCTCTGTTGACGCTACCGGCTACAAAACTCTCTTCAGTCTCTTCTTGCGCCAACATTCAGCTGCTGCCACAGAACAAACAGCGGTTTAAAGTGTGGTTTCATTACTTACAGGAAAGACCTACAAGAAGGTGCAGATGGTTCATACAGGTGATATTCTCCATCACAGGTACACGACAAAAGGTTCAATCTCCTCTGAACTGACGGTAAAAGGCTTTCTTTTCTGGGGCACTAAAGCCTGCACTAAAACGTGGATGTATTTTTCTTTTCTTTTTAACCGAGAAGTTTCTTTTCTACAGCAAAACTGTGCCATATCAGGTTACTATAGCAACACACATGGATGAACTCCTGTGATTAAACTAGTGATGACGTGACATGAAAACAAATTATGTGGAAGAGTGCATTATCCCATCATCGAAGAATTGCTGACCAGCGAGGAAATTATAATGATGTTTCCACTAAATGGTGAAATGTACTGAATTAAATTAGGAATTTACTTTTCCTTTTTTTTTAAATGTGCTCAAAGTATAAGATGCACATTCACTGCCTCAGAAAAATGACATTACAAATACATGTAAAGAAAAAACGCGACATAAATAAAGTGCCAAAGTGGTTCTCATTGATATTTCCCTGGAGTTTACCGTGCGCAGAAAAAGATGAGGAATTCAGAACCAAAACATGAAAAAAAAGAAAGAGCACAGAGCTCTAATAAGCACCACATTTTTCTCACAGCATACACACACACACACACACACACACACACACACACAAACACAGTTTCACAGCTGCTTCTCTGCAATGCCCTAAAGTTGTTATCGTGAAGTGGCATCCCAGAGCTTAAGGGTGGTTAGGGTGCATGACATGCGTCCCCAAAGAGTACAGTACACACACACACAAACACACACACACACACATCTACACTCACCGTCACGCACACGGTTGTGTATTTGCCGTAATTAAGACACGCTCTTGAGAATTCTAGTTTTTAACATTTCTATCTTTTCATCTATTTCCCAAAGGGGATTGTGCAAGTGAACATGATATGCATGGGAATCAAATTACAAGTATGCAATCTATTTATATATATTTTTTTTATTTTTGTTGCTTTTTAATACTTTATTCTGCAAGTTTGCCTTAAATGAAATGTATGTAGGACAAACGAGGAACATGGGGAGGTAAAGGAGGTTCAAATGTACAAAGGTCACTGGCTCCAGTGTGCCTCATAAAGTACAGGAGGAAACAGAAAATGCCCTTGATTTTGCATTGTTTTAAGGATTCTATGCCTCTCTTTTCACATATTCAGGTCAAGGAGAAAAGAGAACAGTCGCACTTTCTCACATTTTTATAGCTCTCAAGTTTCTCGAAGCATCTATAAAACCCACTGGGGTCGAACCTGAGGCTGCCACAATAATAGCCTCATGAGAGGAGCAGTAAATGGAAGTGAAAAGTGGAGGAGAGAAATGTTTCCACTTTCTCTGCTGAAGTAGTAAACATCCAGAAAAATCAGAAACACTCGGGAAAAAAATGCATAGAAAAATTAAACAAATACTTTGGTTTCGGCCCCTGGCATTCGTGCTTGGGTCCTAATAATACCGTAAATTAAATAATAATTATCAGAGTCACCTGATCTCTTGCTCCATCTTAATCTAGTATACTATAACAGTGTGTGAAGTATTCTGTGAGGATGACGAGAGGGTAAATGATCTTACTGGGAATAAATCTGCCTCCTGTGAAAAGTCCTCGGCCTATTTACACCCCCACCATGTATTTGGACGTTAATACCGGCGATAATGGTGTCACTTCGACAGCTCCATCTCTTCTCAGGTGGTACTTGGTAAAAAACGTTTGAGGACCTCTGGTCTAGATAATGGAGCGGACAATTACAGCTGATTTTCTAGAGCAGTCACTGAAACCGTATCCAGACTGAAGAGCAGAAAGAAAAGTAGCTGTTCCTCCCTGCTGTAATTATTTACACAGCTACTTACAGCAACTTATTTTCACCTCCAAGCCCCTGAGGTGACTTCCTGTTTAAAAATATGCAAAACCTTCATGATCAGAAAAATCAAAGTGCCTCCTTTGATTTTTAAATACAAAGCAGTTAGCTACCTCCATTTAAGGAAAACCATTTTTAAAGCACTTTTCTTTTTTTATCAAAGAGATGGAAACACTTAAGAAGATAATTCCTACCCTGTCTTGGATTAATTGCGAGTGGGGGATTAGTAATTAAAAGAAAGTGAAAGTTAAATCAGGTTATCAGCATAATTACACATTTTGATTCAAATTCAGCCTCAAATTTATGCAAAGATAACCAACAGTCCTCACTGGATTTGCCTACTTTTAAATCTAATTACAGGTAATTCTCGTGAAACAACACATTTCTTAAACCTGGTGACACCCAGCATCCGTCGACGACCACGATATTAGTTCTCTAGCAGCAGGTCAGGGCCACTGCCGCCGTCTCGGTACAGGTCAAAGCTGTCTGAAGCTTTCGCTCTTCTTTTCCCTCCATTAGGCCCTTTCCCTGCAAAGCTGTCCATAAGCATTTGACATCAATTCTAATTTGTTGCACGTTGAAGTCTCATTAATTCACAATTACCGTGAGGGAAAACAGGAGAGAGTGAAATGGGGTGCAGTGACAATGAGTGGAATACCTGTCTGAACACAGACCAGGATTCACTGGAACCATATTGAAGGATGATTAGGATCTTTTTTCAGCTAAAGCTGACAACAAACAATATGTTTGCCATTATTTATGCTTAAATAAATGTTAATATTGGTGTAACTGATTAAAAATATCCTCAAAAAAACACATGTACGTGGGCACAAATCCAATACTCCTCTCGAGCAAAGTGCGTCACATCAGAGGTGGGGCACAATGACGGACGGGCTGTGTAATAAAAGACCGATATCTGCATTTTGAATATATCCTGTTCACGGGCGGAGGAGAGGGACAGGGTGAAATGAAAGATGTGCCCGGGCCATTGTGAAGAAGATTTATTGAGTCACATCCATCATTACAAAGAACACAGTACAAAGATTACTATGCTGTTAAGACCGGTACGAGGCGAGGGGGTTCAGGCACACGGCTTAGGACTTAGGAGTGATGAGAGTAGATATGCAAAGAGGTTCATCTTCTTAGCAGCAAGACTGGAGGCTCACGCTGCACATGCACCCTCTAAGAGAGGTTGACCTTTTGCAGTGTAGAGCCAATCATTTACAGCAGAAACACACCTAACTGGGATTATTTTTATTCTAACTCGGATGGCTGGATATGGTACGGGCCGAGGTATATATAATATATATTCTGTGAAATCCTAACAGTACTACAACGCTTTCACTCCTGGCACAAGAGTAGCCAAGAATTTTTTAGTCTCGTACCTCTTTGTGTCCCAGCACAGCGTCATATATCTTCCCCGTCAGGCGATGCTGGATGTTGGTGAAGCCGGCGGCAGCCAGCAGGGCACTGTACTGGGGAGCTGTCCTCTCCCTGCCCTCTGTCTGCACCAGCATGTTGAGGGAGTAGAGCTGTACTGTCAGAGGGCCAGAGCCGTCGTCGTGGAGCAATGCCTCCACCAGCAACACACCGCCTCCTGTGGGATGAGCCACAAGCAAGGGAGGACGGAAGGAAGGAAGGAAAGAAAGAAGGAAGTCCTGAGAGTCCGTACTTATTTGTTGCAGAGAATGTGATGCAAGGTGATTTTAAGAAGTCAAGGATTTCACACTGTAGGCTACAGTATGTATGAGAACAAAGCACTGAAACATGGGGAGAGTTCACACAAGGGCAGCAACTAATGATTATTATCCATGGCACTGTGATGGACTGACAACCTGTTCAGGGTGTACCCCGCCTTTCGCCCTATGTCAGCTGGGATTGGCGACCCTCATGTGGAGGATAAAGTGGTTTGGTCGATAAAATGTCAGAAAATGTTGTCAAATATGATGATGCCTTGTTTTGTCCACAGACTAAAATGATTCCGTTTGAATGATTTCTTTGTTATGTGGCACAAAGAAACCAGAAGATATTCACATTTAAAAAGCCGAACAATCAGAAAACTTGTTTTAATGATTTCAAAAAACTCAAATCAATGTATCACTTATCAAACTAGTAATCAACTATTAGTATTAGTAGTATTGAGTAATTATTTCTGCTCCAGTTCACACTGCAGACTGAAGCACTAATCACATACAGTTTCATGAGTAGCGTAAATGTGGTACGAAGGGCTCAAACGCAGATGTGTGGGTACAGCTTTGGTTCAGTTTATGTAAAGAGATCAGAATTTTGTGCGACAAACCTGAATTGTTGACGACTACATTAAACATGATCAGGATCATCTGTGAATATGTTGTTAGAGGTTAAATAAGCTACTTGGTGGTTTCAGGTTGTTTTCTCTGTCCAGTAAAATAAGACTTAAACTCTCTTTCTTGCTCTTATACGTACACACACGCACACACAAAAGGCACATGAGGTTTCCTGCCTCCTCATAGTGTCTCCTGTTTTTTTGTGTCTTTGATCAAAGTCAGAAGGACAGACTTTACTGGGATCAGCTGCATTGTGGGTACACAATCTGCCACCTTGTTTCAGGCAGAAAGGAAAAAAGTGTGCACACACAAACACACAGACGCACGCACACACGCACAGACCTGGATTGCAGGCTTCATAAACTCTACCGAGTAGTTCTATGCAGCGTTCGTCTGTCCAGTCGTGGAGGATTCTGGCAAGGATGTAGAGGTCAGCCTCTGGTAGGGGGTCTTTGAAGAAATCCCCTAAAAACACATACACACACACGCACAGAGAAAATTGAAATGCGTGGCCTTCCTAAGACACCGTTGTATTTGATTTAATTATTTCATGTAATTATTAATTCTGCTGACAAGCCTTGCAGTAATATGACAATGATTCCATCAGTGGTTTACATACTCCAACATAATTACATTAAACGAGGGATGTCTGCTGCAAACTAATTAAGTCAAATTCATGCGAGCCAAAAGTTGAACAAACTGCTGCCTAATGTTCAGTGGTGAACTAGTTTAAGGGAAAACTTAAGGGGGATTTTGGTTAATGGATTATCTAATGTTTAGTAACAGTGGATAAACAATAATAGTAAAATAAACGTGTATATGCATTGATATGATGTATTTGTGCATATGACTGTATTTATTTTATTATTTTTTTTAAACTGTCATTCATAATTTTCAAATATAAGCGTCAATGACGCTGAAAGCAGTGACTATCAGCGCCTCACGACTCTCTCTCTGTCTCTCACTATGTTGCCCGGCAACATGCCTGTGCTGCACACAGGAAGTTATGAAGACAGATAGACAGAGCAGCAACATTACGCTAGTAAAGCAAGACGGCTGCAAACAGTCAACGTCAACTTTATTTCAGTCGCACATTTAACACGACCTCAGCTGACCAATGTGCTGCACAGGCACGAACAAATACACAAAATAATCAAAATGTAAAAGCAAAATAAATATATAATAAAATAAGAAAGAAGCAGCACAATTGAAAAAAAGGCAAGTTGTCTAGCTCGTCCTGGAATTGAGTGTCTTTTTTTGTAGTGTCTCTAGAGTCTGAGCTGCTCTTACATGAGAAGGTTAACTATTCCATAGACTGGGGTCACAGACACTGAAAAGGTTCCATCGCCTCTGGTTTTGCACCTTGTTCTAGGAAACATCCAGCAGCAACTGGCTGGAGGATCTCAAGGAGTCTGGAGATGTATCAAGTGGTATAAATATGTTGGGGCCAGACTATTTAAAGGCTTGAAAAAAACAGCAGAGAGTGTCAATGTCTTGACGCAATAAAAGTATGAATAACTCTCTCAAAGTCTTTGTGGGGGAGGTAGTTTTACCTTTGCCAAAAAAAACCAGGATGGAGTATGACTGAAATCACATGCAAAGAGCTCACATACATTTTTCACAAGTCTTTCTGCAGCCCATTATGCACCGCAGCTTCAAGCTAATACCAAATTAACTAAAGAGTGGTCTTCACAAAATGGAAAGAGAGATGGATGTACTATAGTTAGCATGGGATGTTCAGATGACATGTCACTTTGAAAAGGGCTTAAAATGGGCCGCCTCATCAGTCTTAAATAGAACCTGAATGAATGACACCATTAAACCCATTTTCTCTACCTGCCCAAAAAGACACCTGAAAGGCAAAAGCACTTAGGCAGCCTCTCTAAGTACAGTATGACGATAAAAACCAAGACATGGTTTTAGAAGGGCCTATGTTGAATAAGCTGTACACACCTCAATGGCTTGGAATACTTTTGAGATGTGATGGCACATGTCTGAAGGCACTATCTCATCCTCTCCTGTGCATTGTGTCCTGTGTTTTGTTTTGTGCTTGACGACTTTGATTCTGACTAAAAACTCCTGGAAGCGTGCTAGATCTCCTGCGGTCAGTGCTGTGCTGTCTGAAGGCACCTGTGTGACCCCGCATGGACTTCTTCTGCCACAAATGATTGGAACAGATGTGACGGCTGTGAGATTCTGCTCATTAAAACCACAACTAATGCCCACTCAGCCGGCTCAGACTGAGCGCTACGCTATGCAACAGGAGTGCATAAACTTACTCTACCCAGACTGTCATATTGGGAATCTCTGCTTATAGACTGTGCTGCTGGACCTGGTGATCCTGGTGAACCTCTCTCCAGATGACAGATTGTCTTTGGATTTGGCACAAAGGATAAACTAATTCAACTACCTCAAGAATCAATTATGATCCGACAGGTTGACAGGAATACAACCAACGGGCAGTACTTCATGAGGCAGTACTTTGGCCAGATTTAATTCTGGATGATATATGTGTGTGTGTGTGCATACATGTGCAGCGCTGCACTTGAACTGGCCGTATACGATTATAAATGGCAAGTGATTTCACCCGGTTGTAATGACGTTACCTTGGTGAAAGCTTATCCTCAGGTCGGCCTCACTGACAAAGTGTTCCCTCGACATACGCACTACCTTGGGGAGGTCAAAGATCGTCACAGTGCATTCTGGGTAGGAGGACGTGCACTGTTTGGCTAATGCTCCGCTGCAGCCTGGAGCGGGAGGGAGAGAAAGAGAATTATTGGTTACAGCACGGTGAATACACACGGCGGGGCTTCACTAACAAGGATACACACACACACAGGGGTCACAAGAGATGCTTTCAGGTATGTAGCCATTATTTATTTGCATGATTTGTATTCACGTGTATGTGCCGCTTTGGGAATACTGTTCATCTACATTCATGACAATGAGCCACGTGAAATGAAGTGAATGTAGAGTGACAGAGAGTCATGAGCTGTATATAGAAACAGCAGAGCAGCAATTTAGGAATCCTATTAAGGAATCTAATCTGAGGGAAAAGTCAAATCAAAACACTGTTTTGATTTGATTATCTGGCTAAAACTGACTTTACATGCATTTAAATAGGGTAGGAAAAACGCTGAGCTTTCAGTGCATTTCAAAGTCCCTGTTAAAGCCAGACTGTTCATCGCTGCATGTCTTTAGTGTACACGGAACTATCTTACGGTTCCCAGGAGGGAAGAGCCAATGATATGATACCCAGTATCAGTATCACTGAGATACTGGTCAAAATCACGATGAGATATGAGAAAAAACAATCTAATACAATCCCAAAGCCCCTAATTATCACATAAATACTTCACTCGGTACAGACTGTATGTAAATAAAAATAAATAATGTAAATAAAAAAAAGTGTATTTTAAATGAAACATTTGGTGGGCTGGTTATTTCTTCTTTATTGGAGCAGAATACTTGTTACACTATTGGAGAATCATGCTTTTGAAATGGCTGCTTGTAGCTCCACCTGTCCAGGGTGTACCCGCCTTTCGTCCCATGTCAGCTGGGATTGGCACCAGTCCCCCATTACCCTCATGTGGAAGATGTAGAAGATGAGTGAGTGAGTGAGTGAGTGAGCTACAAAGTGATGATGTGAACAGAAAACTGGACATTACATGCATGCAAGAGAATTTAGCGTAAGAAGACCTTTGCAGTAAGATAACCCCGGGTTTGCGGCCCAGTCGGAACAAGGGCCTTTCTACATGGCGTTTGCATGCTTTCCCCGTGTGTGTATGGGTTTTCTCCAGGTTCTCCAGCTTCCTCCCACAGTCCAAAAACATGTAGATTTGGGGATTAGGCAAATGTGACTCTAAATTAACAACAGCTGTGAGTGTGAGAGTGGATGTGGCCCTGTGATGGACTGGTGATCTGTCCAGGGTGTACCCAGTTTTTCGCCCGATGTCAGCCGGGATTATCACCAGTGCTCCCCATGACCCTCATGCAGAGGATAAAGCAGTAGAAGATGAATGGGATGGATGGATATTTCAATGTGATCCCTTGTCATGTATGCAGCACAGCACAAGAGAAAGTGATAGATGGTGATAGAGAGAAAAGAAACGGTGATGTTGATTCACTGAGGTGGAATACAGATCGAAGGGTCGCACTTTAAAATCTAGCTGTGTGTGTGTTTTTTGTGTTGAAGCCAAAACTGCCAAACCCTATAGCAGTCTCCTAACACGACCTGCTGCAACTCAATCAGTCGGTGCTTTAGTTATTTATTTATTTTTCGCTCAGCTTTCTCATTTTCTCCAACACACACTTTAGCTCTTACACGAAACCGGGGTCGGCAGCAGATGAAAATATCAAACGGCAAAACAAGGCGGAATAAAAACCGAACACAACGCGCTGTACAAGACCCCGAGCTAACCTGGCTCTTTTGTGCTCTCGGTCCATTTACTTTCTTGGCACACTGAAGGCATTTCTATTCATTACTCTGGTACGCCAGAGTGTTGTATTCGCTGAAATTCAGTTTATTTACATGTCGGTGACAGGGTTACAAGTACAAGTACAAATACTTCATAAAGTACAAAATTCACTTATCTGTACTTAATTTTGATATTTCTATTTCTAGCAGCTTTTACTTACTCCACTACATTTCCTCTAACTATCTTTGTTACTCGTTACTAACAAATAAAATCAGAAGAAGAGTTGGTAATGTCTGTATTTAGAGATTTTCTAGTCTTGATGAGCTGCCATTCACCCATTCACACGCTTCAACATGGGGTTAAATGTCTTGCTGATGGACTCATGGTCTAACAGAGACAGGAATTGAACCCAGGACCTTCCAGTTGAAAGACAACTACTACATTTACTTCCAAAACGTGAGTACATTTTATATCAGAAAATTACTTTTGATATTTAAGTACAGTAAATGTCATATACGTAAGACATTTACTTAGATAATATTATTAAAAAGTGACTTCATCTTCTACCAAAGCCATTTTTCTGATGAGATACTTGTACTTTTACTCAAGTATCCCTTTTCGGTACTCTATACAAGACTGGTTGGTGAATATAGCGTAGTTACTGCACAAAAATGATACTAGAGTCTTGACTGTGCTCCGTGTCAGTGTGCCTGTTGTGCCAGCAGCTGGTTCTTTGTAGAGACATGTCTGGTTGTGGTATTCCAGATGTTGCAAATTAACAAATACACATCATGAATCAGAACCAAGAACAACCTGAGAGAAGCTGTACCCATCAGTTGATTATATGCTATTTTTAAACCACAGAACCATGTGTTGAATGTCACATTAAAATATATGGGGATGCTTCCCACAGAGAGCCAGTACAGCACAAATACGCTCTCAGTATTTACTCTGTGAGCGGGGGCTCAGACTGGCTGATAACGTCGGGGGGTTTGATTCAAGTCAGCCAGGTGTCAGATAGTTGGACAGACATACAAGACAGAAAGACTGGGCAACTGCACAGCAGGTGTGTGCAGATACAACAGATGCTGTGTGAGAGACACACCGGTCTTCATGGGACACTGCAGTCACAGCCCTTCAACCTCCTGCTGTCCACTCGCTCACACTTTTTGGGTGAGCCACCTTCATGCATAAACATTACTCTTAAACATCATGCAGAGAAAGTTGCACAGAGAACAAAATGACAGGACTGACTGTGCGTTCCGTGCAACGGGGACTCATAGCGATGAGTATGGGTGCGTTTAGTGGCTCCACAGCTCCACAGTGTGGTCAACAGTGGTGTCACACACAGGTGTCAGCCACAGTGTGCTACTGTTTCAGCTGAAACCAAAACTGATAAGAGATTTGTGTGTGTGTGTTCCTTTTTTTTCTGATAAATGTTAGAGGCATCTACTGCAGTATGGTTTTCTTAATGAATTGCCCCTTTACTGGTTAAGTGCACTTTAATACTGGATTTTCATACATGACCGCTGAGTGAGTGCAGTCTCGTGTCAACAATGAATCATTTTCAAATTGAAAGACTGCAATTTCATTCTTATACTTTGATTGTTCTATGCAAACAATTTGTGTCTTCAGGTGTCCATCCTTGCACAAGAATGGGGAGTAATAAATGTACTGATGGAGTCGTGTGGTAAATGCACCATCACATTTCAATATTTCAAATCAATTACACAGTGAATATTCATCTGAACCTCGATTTCAAAAGATCATATTGCAAATCAAATCACAGTTGCAGTCTGCCAGATAAATCACAATTAGATATTTTGCCCAAACTTGCTAATCATCTTCTTCTAAGAGACCAATGCTATTATATTTCCTAAATATCATTGTCATTGTTGTGAGTCTCTGCACAACAGTGAAGGAGAAGACAACGTTCTGTCTTCAGTTTAGTTAAGAAAACAGGATGAAACAAAATGAGAGAGCACAGGTAGCATTTCTCTGACTAACGTATTTTCTTTATTATTCACATCCTTAGGTTTTCAGCAGACGGAAAAAGATTCATTTGTACCTTTTTCTGTTTCCGTCTGCTTTGATCCTGCTCTGTTCTCAGTTTGTCTCTACATTTGTGCGGAAGCTCTCGGCCTCACGTTGTCGAGATCACACCGTGTTTGTTCGGTCTCTTTTCTTCCTCACGTTTGTGTCGTCGTTCTCAGTGTAAAGCATTTTGGAAGCACGAGGAATGTGCTGTTCAAAGACGTTTCATCAATACATCTGACAGACGGTGATGAAAGCTACCTCTTAATATTGAATATCTACAGAAGACTGACTGGCCTGCAACACTATCTTTCACATTGATATCTGTGGACACTGTTCACTCCCATATTACATTAATCTGTTAAAAATGTAAATTCAGTGATAATAGGGTATTAACATCTGGATCCCACTGTGCCAAAATCACATTAAACTGATAAGAAATATGTCCACATGAACGCAAATTTAAAAACACAGTTTACTGACTGATTGTTGGGCTCATTATCCACACTTAAAATGTCTCATCTCTTAGCTGTTAAATGACAAACTCATGGATTACAGCCATTATTTTGGCAATAACAAGTGATAAATACACCCTCCACTAACTCTTAAACTAAGAGTTACTGAGCATAAGGTTAAAAACCACAATATGGATTATTGCCAGATATTACATGGAGTATATAACCATGGATCATAGGGGTGGGAATCACAGAGTAGCTCATTATACGATACGGGATACACGGTCCACGATAGAGATGCAACTAATGATTATTTTCATAATCGATTACTCTGTCGATTGCTTGGTCCATAAAATGTCAGAAAACTGAAAAAAACGTTGATCAGTGTTTGTCAAACCTGAAAATGATGACGTTCTCAAATGTCTTGTTTCGTCCACAAACCAAAATGATTTCTTTGTAATATGGAGCAAAGAAATTAAGAAAATATTCACACTTAAGAAGCTGAAACGATAAGAAATCTTGCTGTAATATTCAAAAAAGCTTCAAACCGATTAATCAATTATCAAAATAGTTGTCGATTAATTTAGTAATCGATTAATCAAGTAATTGTTGCAGCTCTAGTCCACGATACCAATAATATCATGATACAGCGATTCTGTGATAATATATGATATTTTGACCCACCCCTAATGTGTCAGAAACTTCCTTTGGACTTAAAAAGTGCTTAGTTAGGGGTAACCTAACTAAACAGCTGTTTTGGAATCAATGGAAACTGTATGGATCGAATGAAAACCAGGATCCAAGACTTGCTCTATGATAAATTAAATGTGTATATTTTTAAATGTGTAAAAATATAAGCAGCTTAAAACATGACTCGGCTAAATACTGTCACTGATTTTTATCTTTCTGATATCTGATCCAGTGATTTATTTATCAAAAAAAAACACATACAAAGTGGTCAAGTGCACAGTTATCAGCTGTGAAGTAGGTCAAAGGTCAGAGGCGATGGACGGTGTCCGCTAGATCCCCTTTTTTTATTATTTCTGTTTATTATATGAAAGATTTTATTCATATTCTTGGGAAAAGATGTTTGATGTCTGATGAAATATTGTGATGGAATCATTTTTGGAGTGTTGATTTTGGAAATGATGCTGGTGTATTATTGATGAGGTTTGTTACTTATTTTGGGAATATTTGTTTCCACCCAGATGTTGCCAAAAAAAGGATGTCTTTGTGATTGATCATGTGATCCGCTATTTAGCTCAGCTGAGTGAACCCGAGGAAGCCACAAATAAACACATTATTCATTCATGAATAAAACTATATCATTATTCATTCATTTCAATGTGTCGTGGCTGCTATTTTTTTGTGCTAATAATCAACCAATATTAGTTATTTAGTGACAGGGAGAGCATTAACCTTGAGCATCAGCAAACTGTAGTTTCTGTTCTTCTCAAATATATCATCAATCACGTGCGCGTGTATAACAATGTAAGACTCTGAGACACAGTGAGTGTGACGGGTTAACAAGGGAGCCTCCAGGTGGAGGTGACTTTGAGTTGTGTGTGTGTTGGGAAGCATGACTGATTAACTAAGAGTCATTAACTCACAGAAGCTGTGGGCATTCTCATAAAGGTCACAACTGATGGTGTGTGTTGTGGATACTGTACTGTAATATATATAGTGTGTGTGTGTGTGTGGCTGAGTTAACTCACTCAGTTAACACAACACCAACAAGTTTTAATGCTGATGACTTTCAACTCGCAACCTTATGGAAATTTTAGATCCATTTGATACACACACACACACGCAAACTTATTTTTATATCTTAGTGAGTACACAACACTGACATAATGCATTCCCTGGCCCCTTACTCTATCCTTAACCATCACAACTAAGTGCCAAATCTTAACCCTTACCTTAACCCAGGTGATCTGCAACTACTAGGGTTAGGGTTATGGAGCGGGTTAGGATTTCAACCCAAAACCTATTTAACCCATCAAATGAAAATAATATCATGTATACAGTTTTATATATGAATATGAAGGAAAACATACCAAAAGCATACTTCCATTATTTGTGGAAAGTTGATCAAATAAAAAGTGACCCTCGTTAACAAATACAACAATGTTTGGATTTTGAAAGCTTGGTTGTGGATCCAAATGTGCACTTCCTTCATGTACACATGACTTCATTTGAGTGCTAGGAATGGCTTTCCACTGCAGAGGTGCTGAAGAGCCACAGGTTGCAGACCCCTGTCTTAAACCTGACCTAAACTCCGGTCTAAAAACCAGGTCTTAACCCTAAAAATGTCCCTACAAATACAGGTTTTTTTGGACCACACAAGTTATAAATACACACTGAATACTTACCCCCGAGGTCACAGATGGCTTTGAAAGGTGACAGGTCAAAGGCCCTGACCACATCTTTACCACAGATGTTCCAGATGGAGTTCATTAACTGCATAAACTTTACCATCTCCTCATCACACCTACACACACAAAGAAAACAAACAGTAAGACATTTTAAATGATTCAACACATCACCATTTACACGTGTCTCTTAAGATTCCCAGCTGATCAAATAATGTTCCCATTGTTTTCCTGCCAACCTCAAACTACTGCTACGTCCTGTCACGGTCATGGAAGCAGCATCGTGCATCAGTGTGTGGTAAAAATGCATCCCACACTTCCTAAAACAACTGGTTTGAGTGTCGCTGTCCACCAACGAGGTCATACATACTTGAATATAGTGCTGTGCAATTGTGATTTGTTCACCTAAGATGCAGTACATCCCATCACTGGGTGTAAACGGAGAATAAATCATATTCATTTTGTCACTGTTTTCATGCCACTTGTGCCATGTCCACAGTAAACAGACAAACAAACAAACAAGCACACCGAGTGTACCCTCACATGCTGTTTCCCCCTGTGGTGATGAGTGTGTACATGTGTGGTGTTTGTGCATGAATCTGAGACAGGGTGTAATAGAATAGAAGGTCCTGTGGTGACGGCTGCTGCTCTGAGGAATCTCTACCTCACCATCACGGCTTGCACACACACACACACACACACACGCTTTCTCTCACTCTCTCTTCCTCTGAGCATCCTCCTCTATTCTCTCTGTCCTCACCTCACGTCACTATACTAAAGTGATAAGGTTGTTGTTACATGATCAAACTTCGGGTGGCCTTAAGACAAGCTCTACAAGAAAACTTTGAAGGTTTAGTTGACAGGGACTAAAGGGAAGGTGACTCAACGCTGCAGCTAAAGACTCTGGTTACATTTGAAAAGATGAAAAAAACTGTGGAGGTCAATCAGCAGACTGTCGGCTTAAATCTGACGACAGGCTGAACAAGCAGCAGCATGAACAAAAACGATATTTTTAAGAGTGTCTACGTGAAAACCTTGATGATTTTATATGTTCCATCTACTTGCCTTCTCAGGACTAGTTGTGGAATATGCCAATGTATCTCTCGCTGTTTTATACACAGTAAATGTTTTATTGTGTCTCTAAATAATTAAAATAACAATTACAAGTCGTTCTAACCCAAACTTCCAATCTAGTTTAATTAGCAATCTTTTGACTACAGTTAGCTTTGGTCGAAGCCATTAAGGGGTTCACATATTGTTTTCTTTATTTGATTCTAAGTTGAAACTGAAAGGCTGAATGTTGTTTCCTGTAGGGAAACAGGTGGTGGTGATTTTTGCTTGCATCTAGCATCACCATTCAATCAATCAATCTTTTTTCATACAGCACTTTTCATACAAGGCAATGCAATAAAATAATGTGTGTCAGATCCTAAACTGAAATAAAAGAGGACAAAATAAAGAATAAATCTCAAGTAAAAGCCAGGTTACAAGGGTGTTTGTTTTAAAAAATAATATGAACATTCTCTGCTGCCCTCAGGTCTTCAGGGAAGCAGCTCCAAAGACAAGGACCATAATAACAGAGAGAGCACTAACTTTGGGTATAATTAAAAGACTGCTACCTTAAGACCTGAGGGTTCTCGATGGTTATTTCCTTAAAAACAAACTGATAAATAAGTGGGCCTTATTTAGAGTAAAATTTAGAGATTTAAAAACAAAAAAAGAGAATCGTATATCGATTCTAAAAGAAACAGCAAGTCAGTGCAATGATTTTAAACTAATGTGTGCACATTGCGGCATTAACACTAAAAAGGCTTCAAGTTTATCTGTTTACAAAAGACAGCTGCCTGATGGATGTTAGGGTCAATATACAGAGAAAAACAAACATTCAGACTCATATTCACAAAATATAATGTTCATAGTTTGTATTCCTATGAACCTACAATATCACACGCACAGCAGAGAGGATGAAAACTAGTGTGCTCCAAAATAATGTATTATGAATACTATCCATACTTAACAGCATGGAACTCTTGTCTCATGACCAGAAGAATGGTTTCATGCATTTATGGAAGTTTATTTTCTGGATAAAACATTCTTATTTTGCAGTAACTTGAACACATTTAAAAATCTCAAAAAAATCCAGTCTTTACTGACAGTTTTCTTCTAAAAATCTGTTCAGCTTTCTTGTGTGTGTGTGTGTGTGTGTGTGTGTGTGTGTGTGTGTGTGTGTGTGTGTGTGTGTGTGTGTGTGTGTGTGTGTGTGTGTGTGTGTGTGTGTGTGTGTGTGTGTGTGTGTGTGTGTGTGTGTGTGTGTGTGTGTGTGTGTGTGAGTTCCAGCTACAGAGGGGATGAGGCTGTAAATTATTCAGTTGCAGCACATGGCTAGTTAAATGGCAATGAGTAAACAGGAGCCTGAGTCATCCAGCCGACTTTGACTCATCCTGCCACTGCAACGGCGCTCCAAGAAATACAGTGAATGTTTTCAGTGGTGATTTCCTCTTGCTAATTTACCAACAGTATTCACAAGGGAAATCAACTGCATCTCGACGTTACAATGTTTGTGCACAGGTGTTGATATTTTCCTTATTTTATTAAGGAAGGTATTTTTGATCTGCTGGGGGGGGGGTGTTCTACATTTTGTGTGCATGGCAATTCTAATTTTGCAAGGATCTTATTTTAATGAAGAGAGTTCTGTGAGATAAGCAGCTGCCCAGTAAAAAGACATGAAAAAGAAATGAATGAAATAGAAAGAGAGACTTACAGATGTACAAGCCTCAATTGCATCATATGTAAAGGTGATGGTAAAATGTGTGATTGATCACATTCTCATAATAAAGTCAATGTCTTCTGTTGTTCCATTCTGCTAAATATTCAGATTTAATTAAATAAATTAATAAAAAAGGGCTAATTCTTACAGAACATTTCCACACTTACGTTGGCACCAGGGATGGACACAACTTTTTTGTGTCCGATAACAATATCACAAATTCGGATACACGTGGGTACAGTCATTTTAGACCATTTATGAACTATGAAGCATAATTCTCCAACTGTTTAACAAATGTTGTTCTCCCAAAAAGAAGAAATAAACCACCCAAATATGACTCAGCTAAAATGCTTTGCTGGTCAGTATCTGACTGATACAGATTCCCATCCCTAGTTGGTACATTTTATTATTAAGCTGTAAAAACAATCTTGAAAATGTAGACTTCAACACATATTTCATCCTCCAGTCCAGTGCTTCCATCAGAGCACATGAGTTAAGTTTGGCAAATCATGTCATAACTAGGACAAGATAGGAGACTGTTAACAAGTTTGACTACGTGTTTCAGTTGTGATGGACACAGTTCCTTAAGGTCTGCTACTGCTCAACACTGCAGGCCCCCAGGCAGGCCAGTCAAAATCACTTAGCAAACTAAAGTTTGAAAATTTGAGTGATGTGACCTCTAAAAGCTGCTGATCAGCAGATCAGTCAACCATTAAAACTGCAGGCACCAGATACTGAAAACACACAAGTCCTCAAGGACAATATATTCCTTCTCTCTCTCTCTCTCTCTCTCTCGCTCTCTCTCTCTCCATCACTCACCCCTTGCCTCTTAATGAATCCTACTTTTTAGGAGGGGGAAGAGAGAAGTGTGACAGGCCAGCTTACGATGGAATGAGGCCAAAGCACGCGCACACACACACACACACACACACACGCTCCTTTCTGTGTGTTAAACAAAGAGATTCTTACCTGTAGAGAGCTTCAAACAGGTCCTTAGAACTGACTCCAAAAGCCCTTTCATACTGGTTTCTCCCCTCTCTAGGACATGAAAACAAAGATATACAGACAACAATGTGATCTGGTTATTGATGGTCATAGTCACAGTTGAAGTAGATGGCATCAGTGAGATGATGAATTCCATTATGGACACTTGACATCTATTTAGAATATCCAGGATGACCTTATCTAGGATAGAGGCGTCCCGATTTTCTTCACCGCCATCATTCCCACAAATGAACTTAACTTGTCAGCCACAGTAAAATTGATGCTGACTTACCTCCCTCCCTCCCTCGGAAATAACAATGAGACCAAAAATGTCTTTTGAGACACTGTTCCAAGAGAAAAAAGACAGTCAGAATCCACATACATTGGCTCAGAATCAAACAATTCACAGCCATTGCAGTGGACTGCTGTTAACTGTGGATGATTTGAAGCTAGTTCATTTAAATCAATAACTGTTCTAACATTGTCTTCTTAATTTTCCTCAGCAGCTACAGTATAGCAGTTATTTATGTAATGTTGGATTTATGTAGCATTCAGTTAGATTAGTATTGTATTGTTGTGAGTTACAGGTGGAAAATAATCTGACAGGACATTTTAGATTTGTATAACCTCGAAATTACAACAAAAACGACTTATTCCAACAGAAACAGAACATTTACGTTTGTTAAAACTACAGTTAATACTGTATATGTGGAAAATACTGTATCTATATGATTTTCTACAGTGATTCATCAAGTACTCGAGACCTGAACTATAAAAGAGTATGATTTATATCATTAATGAAATAAAGTGAAATCTTTGGCTTTTGGACTAAAGACCAATTTTCATTATGTTCTATAGATCAAATCATTTGATCAAATAAATAAGATCATATAATTTGATCTATACCAAAAAAGTCCATCTCCATCTGCAAATCACAAACTTCACCACAAGAAAGATGACAAAGCTAAAACATCACTGAGTCCATTCAAGTTAAATCATAATCCAAACATAAAGGCTAAATCAAGTTTAAGGCAAATGTGTATGAAATGTGTCCAAACAGGGACTTGTGAACTGACCTGACAGCGTCGGTCAGGTGGTGCCAGCAGAAATAGATGGTCCTGGAGTTGTACTGGATGGACTGGAAGAGAGATAAAGGACTGGAGCGGGTCAGGTAGACACTGGCCTGATCTGTGTTACTGTAAAGCACTGAAACAGGTGGTAGGAGAGGAGAGAAAGGAGCAGAAGCAGATGAGAGGATGGTGATGGTGATGGTGGACGTGCTAGAAAGTGTGTCAAACATGTAGGCTGACCTCGTCCATCGTCCTTGTGTGTGTTGAGCAGCTGCAGGCCTGTGCAGGCAGCCAGCAGCCTCTCTGTGCCATCCAGACTGGCTCCTATTGCCTGACTGATCTCCTCTGCAGACAGGGGGCGCCCTGCACCAAGCAAGACATCATACACACCCAGCTCACAGGACGTGAACATGGTCTGTGTTAGAGAAAGATAATGTTGTTAAGAATATAGAACATATTATATTATTGTATAGCAACAACTTTGCATTTCATATAGTTATACAGAACTCATCACTTACAATGAGATTATCTCAACATTTATCTTAAGGTCTGGAAATACTTGATTTTAATGGAAAAAAAATAACAGCTGATTTGATAGCTGTAATTTCTTGGTTAATAGTTAATTTCTTACAAGACAGTGCAAGGTAAAGTCATAGCAGTATATACTGCATGATATTTGAAGTTCTCCCTTTAATATACATTCCTATCACATTAATACAGAATGAATGTGAATAAATACCAAAGAAATTTTAAAAGAAATACAGGTTTGGTTTATCTGGATCATTTTTTAAGGTGTACATGATCATTTATCCTGTACTACTGAAAATATAGTTTTAACAAAACAATAAATAACATTCTGTGTAATTTTCCCTTGAGAAACTGAATCATCAAACTTTGAAATACTGCCATTGACTGATGAGCAGCAGGATTCACATTGTAAGCTGCATTCTCAAAGAAAAATAAATGAAATACATAAAAAGGAATTATCACTGAATGCCTGCATGCTTGCTCTCCGTCACACTGTCATGTCTTAAACAGGATGAACCCACGTCAACCTTTCTGCTGTCACAGTAGCTTTAAAGTGCCTACAGGCAAGTGTCTGTGGTTATAGACTACATACACATGTTACCTTTGAGATGAGGAATCCTTCCATATATTCCAGTATTTTTCTGGGATACGCGTCGGCAGCAGGTGTCCCCTCAGGTGTAGTCATCTCTCGACACTCGTCCATGGCCACAGGTTTGACAGGAGACCTTGAACAGAACAAAGTGATGTGGTTCTCCGGTGCTCTGCAACCTCTATGAAATGAACTTCCCTTCAAGTCTGCAACAGGTCTATGTTCTATAATGGCAGTGAAGAGAAAAGCAGACTAAATCCACAAGAAAAGTGCCCACCAAGCAGCAGCACCAGCAGTCAGCATGGCAATGGGCTAAGCTGATTACAGCCAGATAACCCAGATTAGAGCAGGGGTTCGGTCTGCATTACACAAAGAAACAACTCACAAAAGCGAAACACTGCTGCCTTGTTCATGATCACTCGGATGGAGACTTTCACTCACTCATATTAGACAATGTCCTCCACAAAGTTTTCATGACCCCAAAAACAGACCATTCGTGGAATCTATGGTGTAATAGATGTGTTATTATCATGAGATTACATTGACACATTAAGGCAGCATACACATATGACCGTTAGCTTGATCCTTCCCACAAGTCTTACTTCATCTAGGGACAAAAACAAATAAGAAAAATAAGCAGATATTAACCTGTGTTCATGAGCATGAGACATTTAGTTGTAGACTTTAGTAAGACAGCAATCAATTAGTAATCACCTACTTAACTCACTGTAAAATTATTGTTGATGACTGATTGGTTGGGTCTGGTTTCTGTATTCCATCATGACAGTAAACTGGATTTGGACAAAACATTTGAGGTTTGGCAAACTCTGATTTCACTATTTTCTGACATGATCTAAACCAGGGTTTGTCAATCCTGGTCCTGGGAAGCCACTGCCCTGCATGTCTTAGATGTTTCACTGCTCCAACACACCTGATTCAAATAAATGGCTCATTATCAAGCTTCTGCAGCAAGCCTGATAACGACCCATTTATTTGAATCAGGTGTGTTGAACAGGGAAACATCTAAAAACACGACCAGGATTCAGAAACCCTGATCTGAAGCAACGACAAATCACATAACTCCAGGAAACATTTAACAGATTAAATTGATAACGAAGACTTTAGGTCATAAATGAACTGGAAACAACATATATATATATATATATTAAAAAAACACATCCAGTATATAGCAACACAAATTGAACATCTTCACCAAAACTTCTGACTGTATTTTTATTTCAAGCACGTAAGTAAGACATGCTCTTGCGGTCCATGAGCATGCAGTACACACAACAAAACCGTTTTTCTCTCATAAGTAAATTTGTCGAAGTAGGAAGTGTTAAAACTGAAACAGACTTCTCCCAAGCTCAAGTCCAACTAAAAGAACAGACTGTAAAATAACTAACAGAATGCATATTTGAACTTTTCCATCCAGTGCAGGACACTCAGTTAAGTACAAGTGGACATATGAATTAGAAACATTGGACTTTACCCAAAAGCTCTGTATTAAATGTCATTCATTTGGATCACACTTTGACTAAACTGAAAGTCCCACATGAATGTCACAAAAAACGTTTCACTGCTACAACTTTTAAAGCTACAGAAAAGTATCCAGTAAAACAAATTGAACATTAAAAACAGGAGTCACATTCTGTCATGTTGTCTGTACATGGTGCACTTGCTGGTTTGACTTCCAAGATCCAATATGTAACATTCAAGATTGCATTACATTAGACGTCAGGAAACAAATGTAACCTATGTAAATATATAGTACAATACTTTTGCCTTGAGCAGAGGGCGATGACACACTTGTGTGTTGACATCAAGCCTCTGTTGTGTTAGCCAGTCTGGCTGGTTTATTTAATTAGTGTTGGAAACACTGCACTCTTAATATGCTGCATTCAAATTGGGTTTTCCACTGCTTCATGAGACGAGCCCTTTTGAACAATCCGTGTCATATTCACAACATAACTCCTGGTTTTTCAAACGTCTCTTCCGAACATTTAGAAATTAAAACATACTTAAAAGCAAATCAGTCTTCAGTGAAACTATGCGACCATAAAAAGACGTTGTCTGTTGATGTAGTTGTATGTTTACAAGCAAAACAGCCAATACTGAAGGATCAGACAGTTGACAATGGTATCAGTAGGTCTAGCAGTCAATGAGTCTTATAGTCTGTGGAAACTTCACATTTATAACAGAGCAGCAGCCACAAGGAATCATGAGGAGCTCAAAGGAGGCTTGATAAAGACTCTGTCTCTGATGAAAATAAAGGTTCTCAGCAGGCTCGTTCATGTTCTCCACAGACAACATAATGAATATCAGGTACATGGAGGCTCACTAAATCCTAAAGAATGAACCAGATTTCAGGGTACTTCAATCCAAATTAATAACAAATAAAATATCTTTCACAAATGACAAAGAAATCCTATTAGTAAATGTGGTATTTTTAATTCAATTTAAAAGACAAAGAACTCTTGACTGACCACATTAAACTGTCTGTGGTTCTAATGCTGTCGCTGATCAATGTATTTACCGATTTAGTCAAATTTAGTCAAGTTTTAGAACAAAGTATCTACCTGAGCCTGACACACCATTGTTGTAACTCATCAGTGTGTACACAACTTTTCACTACAATGAAGCCTCATTGTACATGATATACATATATGTTGATAAATTGATTCTAAATTTGATGCATCAATCAATACACTGATGGACTGATGGGTTTAGCGTCGCCTGGAGTGACTCCTATCTCTGCTGTCGCTGTGTCTCCTGTAACTTCGATTGTAATTACTGTGACTCGTTCTTTCTCTACTCGTATTGCTGCCTCTGGAGCTCGCTCTGCTATGTCGTCGGTCACTACGTCTATGGCTCCTCCCTCTGCTATAACTCCTCCCACTGCTGCTCCTGCTTCTACTTGAGCTTGTGCTCCGGCTGCAATGATTGTGCCTCCTGCTGCCATGGTGACTGGAGCTCCTCCTGTGATGACTGGAATCCCTCCTATGACGGCTGGAGCTCCTTCTCCTTCTGCTGTAGCTGTGGGAGCGCCTCCTCCTCCCCCTGCTGTGGGAGCTCCGCTCTTTGTAGGAGCGCTCCTGTACCCTTGCTCGCTCTCGACTATACCTACTCCTTGCCGCCTCTTCCCTCCTTCCCTCCCGGCCTGTCTTCCTTTCCTCCACTCCTCTCCTCTCCTCCATTGCTCTGTTCTTCCCTGAAGCATGTGCCTGTGCACCAGATTTGGACACTCGTTTCTCTTTGCTCTCAGCTGCCTTCACTCCATTCAACCGCCCCAGAACCTCCAACATCTCATCAGTGCCACCAGGAATGGAGGCCTCCTTAGTTGGTACCTTTTCCTGTGTGCCTGGGGGTTTTGTGCTACCATCATTGCTCTTCTTCATCAAATTGCAAAGCAGTCGCTCCCTTAGCTCCTTCTCTCTGCGCTGGAGCTCCAGTGATCGGTCTTTCTCCACTTCCACCCTCCGTAGCTCCTCCTCTTGCTTGCGTCGGCAGGCTTCCAGCTGCTGAAGTCGGGCTAATTCCTCCTTCTGTCGTGCTTGCTCCTGTCTTTCCTGTTCCTTGCGTTCTGCCCTCTCTTTCTCCTGTTGTTGCTGCTTCAGGGCCTAGGGAGAAGATAACAATGTGGGTAAAAGTAAGAGAAACAATAACATTTAACAAGACTGATCACTGATCTCTGTCCTTGTCGGACTAGCTAACAGCTGTAATTGGAGAAATCCCACTGTGCTGTTGAGAAAAATCAATGAAGTTTTTAATTGCCCACAACAGATATGGGGAATGCTGCAGAACACCTCTGTTTACAACATCTTTCAGAGCCCATGTGACCAGGTGGAATTTGCAGATTGTCTTGTCAGTGTTATCAGTTCCCTTTTGGCATCATGTTAAATCTGAGATAATTTAATTAAGTAAGTTTCTACTTTTAACACTAAATGTTCCATCTTCAATTCTCCTCCTGTCTGCTGATTACACGCCACTGAAACATGACACAGCTCTGCTGCTGCTTAGAGGAGACACTTTCAATTTAAATGTAGAAGTTTTTTAAATTAATAAACATGGGCACCACCAGATACCTAGACGATACCTATGTAACCATGTGTTTCTGTATACTGTGTCACACAGGTCACACCAACTGTTAATTTTCTGTAATTTTTCTCTCTGTAGAGCAAAATTCAATTGTAACCCCACTGATACCAAACAAGCCCCTTTAAAGCTCCCTAATAACATGCTACATGTCTGAAAACTGAACTACAAGTACAAATAACATAATAAAATAACTACAAGAGGCATTGTATACACAACTACTGCTTAATTTAATACCAACATGTACAGTGTCTAACTATAAGCCAAATCTTTAAATGGGTATTGGGGATATATTCTTTATCTTTATGTTCGAGTCGTACCTTGGCCCTTGCCAGTAGCTCAGCAATAAGCCGTATAGACTCCAGGTTGCGCTGAGCCAGCAACAGTCTCCTCTCCTCCATTGCAATCTTCATCTGCAGCTTCTTCTGCTCCCACTCTTGCTGTCGCCTCACCTTCTTCAGGGTTTTCCTTTGCTCTTTCTCCCGCAGCTTCAGCTCTCGCCGCCGCAACCTCTCCTCCTTCTTCCTCTCTTTCTCCTCCTCTTCCTGCTCCTTCTGTTTCCTGAAAAATGTTAGAGTGTGTTATTTGAAAATATCTGTTGGTTGGTGGACATTTTTTGTTGTCTTAGATATTTCTTTTCTGGTCACTACACTACCCTTTATTGGAAGCTAAATTACAAAACTGAAAATTAAAAACTTTTATAATTTGTCTACTTTTATGACCGCTTGTGGCCCACCTGCAGTACCATCCGTGCTCACCAGGGGTACACAGGCCCCAAAAGTTACTTTCATCCAAATTCTTACAAACATGAGTGACATTTTAGTTCTTTTGACCTACTATTTTGAATGTCTCTATCCAATAAATATGACACATGCACTATAGTAGCGCCATGAGTTTGAATTTGCCACTGTTTTTCATTAGTTTATTTTTCATTATAACAAGCTTCATATTGATCAATCTTCCATTGTACCTTTCCATCTCCTTACGCCGCTCCTCTTCTTCCTTCGCCTGCCGTTTCTGCTCCTCCCTCTGCCGCTCCAGTTCCTGTAACTTCATCCTCTCCAGAGTCCTCCTCTTCAGAGCCAACTCACTCAAGTGCTTGCTGGTATCAAATGTCACCTGGAGAAGAGAAAAACATACATATCACTGTGGTGTCAATTTTGGTTTCAACAACACAATATAGGCCACAATATTATATTTGCAAATACAATAATAGTCTCCCTGTTGATTATCAGAGCTTCCTGGATCAAACTGACTCAGCATAACACTGATGAGACTGGGCTATGTCATATGCAAGAGCTTCACTTTCTGTAATTGTAATCAAATACCATCAGAAGGAGCTTTCAGTATCCTATCATACCGACTTGATTTGGATTTCACAGGGAGGCTTAATTCTGTGGATTAAGAGACCACACCATCCTCCTTGTCTTCAAAGTAATGACGATGCAGATTTAATTCTCATTCCACTAAAAGGTCTTAAAAGCTTCTACACGATGAGACAATGAAAAACGTAATCTCATTGCAAACTTTCAGCAAAGACCCACATGGGGGTCCAAAGGGGCCATACTAAGAAATACAGTGCATCAGTGTGTTTGTGGGCTGATCAGATGCAAACACTAGCACTAGCAGTTTCTGGGAATAATGAAAGATTATTTTGCAACTGTCCAAAGTCAGCAATAATTACTTTATCAATTCATACAAATGTATAATTACAAATTAATCACCAAAAAGGTGCTTTAGTTCAAAAGTGTGGACAACAACACACTGACAAACTGGATCGTGGCAGAATCTCAATGCTGCTTTTAATTTATTACGACCCCTTTCTTAATATGTTCTTAATTAATACCTCAAACCATGTCCTCATCCAGGTTCTAAAGCTCAGACATTGGACGCTCTCAGAGGATCGGGTATTGACTAACCCCAAACTGCCAAAGTTCAAAGAGGTCCAGTGAAAAAATGTTGGGAAAATGTCTCTTTCTCTGTGCTTTACATTGGCACTGTTGTGAAAAGTGCAGTACTACAAAACCACAAAAAGCCTACCTTGATATTGCAAGCTACTGCCTTTCCATCTTCTCCTTTGAGCATCAGCTTCATACCACGCATTGTGTCCATGGCCTTGGTGAAGCCACAGTATTCCTGGTATTGGACATAAGCCTCAAAGTTCAAATGACCCCCAAAGCTGAATGTATTGAAGTTCTTGTCCAACATTTCCTCTCTGTATGGGTCCAGCATAGGGATGTCAACATTTCGCACCTACAATTACAAAAGAGTGGGTTAAAAGCAATATCAAGCATAAAGTCAAAGTTGTGATAATCTTACAACTCACAATTTATGATGAATTTAGAGATTATGAGCTATATTGACCTAGGGTCTGTACATAAGTATCTTGAATCAAATGACTGAGGAATATGTCACATAGTGTATTGCATACATTCACCTCCATCTGCTTAAAAATTATTATTTGAGTGAAACAATCTCCTAATGAGAGTGATTGTACCTCTACACAGCAGTTTGTTTCCAAACCCTCCTCATTGTGTTACTTAGGAATAATCAAGACTGGTGTTATAAAAACAAAACAAAAACATATACAAAGCTATTGCACAAATGTACGCTAATTTACTGTAATGCTTGTCATGTATAGTATATGTTAAATTAACAGACCACAAAAATTAAAAATAGGTCTTCTTTTGTACACAATAAAAATCCTACTGCTGTGTGGCACAAATCCAGTGTTTTGAATTGTGAAAAACAAAATCTGAAACATGTCCAACCTTGCCAAACGTCTCAAAAACAGCAATGAGGACCTTCTCAGAGGGGCGGTCTGGGAATGGGCTGTTCTTCTGACTAAACCAGCGACAAGGAAGTCCCTCCAGGTGGATAGTGTCAGGTCTCTCTCCTGGCAGTGTCTCATTCATGTCCTTAGCATCACGGAAAAATGAGTCCCAGTCATGACGTGTAGGGAAGTCTACCTTATTTTCTACCGCGCGCACCTGCAAAAAGAAAGATGCATTATTATACATTCAATTTCCCATTTATAGAGAAACAACACTCAAGCTAGTGCAATCTAATACAACAGCGCTGTAAAAAATCATGGTCTAAATAAGTGTGGTCATTTTGGAGGCTGTAGTCTGTGGCACTGTTTGGTAGTATTGCATCACTCAGAGGCGTTTCTTACATTCAATCTTTTTTTATGTAGATTTGATCACCAACGTACATGAAATACAGAGTAACACCATCCAACTCAATGCACCAGAGCCAATAACCTTCAAAATACCAAACAATTACAGACCCTGCATAACCTGCGAACTTCTCCAAGCAATTTGCACTGCCAGCCTCACCTTCAGTACATCAGTGAACCCACTGAGTTTGATGCTCTTCCCATCCAGGCGGCCCAGCAGGCTCTTGACTACTGTCTTATTTTCCACCTCTCCCTCGAAGCGGATGAAATCCATGGTGCTCTTGGAAATTCGAAGGGCTGAAAACTGCTCTGGAGCCACCATTGCTTTTATCCTCTCCATTACCTCCCAGTTGGAGATGCTCTTTCCTGGGAGCTTAAGCTGAGGCAGGGCCACACTGACAGTAACTTTGGCAATGGGCTTGAGGTACAGGTTGAACTCAGCAGAGAGGCACACTGCCTCAGAAGTGTCATGGACAATGGTGGTCATTGTTGCAGACGGATGGGGACGCTGATGAAAGTTTGGAGAGACGGTTAAGACAATTAGCATGTGTCTGCCTTTCAGGCTTTTTTGAAAGCTTTTTTTTTAAAGCCAAAAGATCTTAAAAGTCTGTACAGTAACAACACAGGCATATACAGGATGCAAGTATCATGCATCATCTTATTTTTCAATCGTGCACCTAGTCAACTTGTGACTAGGCGTCATGAAAGAAAAACTCAGAGAAGGAGAATGCATTAAGAGTGACACAAAAGACTAGACATGCACGATATTGGACTTTTTGCCGAGTGCTTGAGTCAAAAACCAATATTGATGGATGTAATTTTTCCCTGCACCCAACTGCAGAGGTCATTTAGTATCCTGTAGTTAAATTAACATAGTAATTTTCATACTCATGTTTAGGGCTGAACGATTTTGAATAATTGCAGTATGTAGCGTTGCGATTTCGATAAACTTTCGATTCATTATTTTTTATTTTTAATAAACAAAGGTAAAAAAACACCTATCAAAGGCATAGAAGTCAAGGAGGTAGTATCCTATTTAGCCTATACATTTAAACATCAATATCTGCTGATAACAATTACACCGATTGTTGATATCACACTATAATTGGGGCTTATTATCTAGAATATGTACAAGCAACAGAGCCACATTAGCATTTACAACACATTGAAAAAGATAACAACCTCAACTGAAGTGCTACATATAAGCCAGATAGCTCGCATTAAACTTGTTAAGCGTGTTGACGATAGCCGGTGCTTTATTTAACCAAATTAGTTTTCCACAACTAAGTTATCCAGCTGTACGTCACCGACCTTAAAACACTACGACTACAACAGAAACATGGTTAGCAAGGTTTTGACTTGGTTTTGTCACGAGCGTAATATAATTGAAAACACCACGAACTAAATAGCTGTATCATGTTACGACGAAACAATAACATACGGTGAAAATTCATAAATAATATTGGACAAAGGGTTCACAAAACGTCCACCGTGTTTAGACTAATGTCCTCATCCAACGTCAGGGTTCTTTGCAGCTAGTTGCTGGCTAGTTAGCTTCACTGCTATGTAACTCTATCGGTACGGCTATTCTTAAACGTTTGGTTAATTTTACATGACGGAATATTAATGTCATCCACCACAACAAAATATAACAACACCCACCTAACAGAGCGTAGCCTCTTGATGAAAAAGAAGAAGACAAAATGACTGAATTGTTTTACAAAGAGCCTAACAGAGCCGGGGGAAAAAACACTACATGCTACTTCCGCATGCAGTGAACTTTGAACTTAAAAGCAGAAACACTGGGGCGGCGTTTTTCATAACAGCGCCACCATGTGGCACAATTGTTTAAAAACAAAATAATAAATTACACATAAAATAAAATATCATTATTATTATTGTTATTATTCTAATAACCATTATCATGTTCATCATGTGGTGACATACTTTTTTTATCTAATTAAAGAGAATTGAAATTGAAAAACCACATCATTTTCTAAGCATTTTTAGTATATTGTATATTGTTTATTTTAGAAGTAGCTTATGTTGCGGGTGTTTGAGTACTTACAGTATATGTGTATATGTATATATGTATATGTGTGTATTGTTATTATTTCTCTATTTTTTAATATTTGCTGATTACCTTGGTAGGGGTAGGGTGTGAATATTCATTTTTAATTGTTTTTGTTTTGTAATGTTCCTATATATAAAAACAAATAAATATAAAAAAATGTTTTGTATATTCATCCCTATATATATATATATATACATATATATATATATATATATATATATATATATATATATATATATATATATATATATATATATATATATCTGTTGAACAGAAGCAATAAACCTAATTGTATGCTAAAGGACAGATTTGTAACAAGCTGTCAGTTTAACAGAAGTAATGCTTTGTATGGATTGGATGCCAGGGTCACAAGATAGACTGGGCATACACAAGTCCAACATTGGCGGCTCCGGGCAAGTGAGTTGGCATAGTTTCCCTGAAAAGATGGCAGAGGAATTTACATAATAGGCATTACTCTCTTCACTGTGTATGTAGGTCAGTGGGTGCAGTCTCTGTAGCTACTGACCAATTACAGTAGGTTAGTCAATCCACTATTCCAGTAGCACTTTGAATAGCTTAGTGTCTAGGTGGATCAATATAAATAAACTTGTCATGCTGTTAAACTGCCTCTCTACTCCCTACAGACCAGCAGTCACTTAACAGATCAGCTGTGTCTATGGCAGGTGGAGGAAAAAAATAACGTTTTTTCAGTGACTTTGTTTTGGTCTAGGAGATGGGGCAAAATAAAAGAGATCAGAAACTGTCAAAAGAGCATTTTCTAAACCATATACATTTAAACAAGCAGCATACAGTATGCAGAATATGTAATACCTGTTCATATGTAATCTTACTTCTGTTTGGTTGATTTATTCTGGTAAACAGGAAGCTGAGAACAGCCCCAAGTCATGGAGCTGGAGGAAACACAGGCTGTCAGAGCTGTACTTATCTATCCAGTCACAGGAAATGTGTGCATTGACTGCAAATGTACCATATCTCCCTCACACATATGATGGTTCATGAATATGTATATTTCCTGCTTTTTGCTTCTTATCCTCTGTGGGATGACAAGGACAACAAACTCCACTACAAGGTTAATATAAAAATAAAATCTCCTGCACTCTGACACTATCATATCAAGCACATTATCCTGATAACTGTAATTTAAACTGTTGTTGAATTTGGGTGTAATATCTTCTCCTTACACCCTATTCTAGACCAGTGATGACTTAATCACAGTCACGAGAGGATATGTGAACCGTGTAACACACACAGACACACAACAGGTGCAGAATAAGGTCTGGCTGTGGATACATAATTGCAGTTAGTGTCACATGAGCAGCTTGGGAATGGGAAGCAGTGGATATGCTGTAAATGCTGGAATAAGCTGGCACTGTGGGTCACCACATCATCAATTATTCACCACCACACAAGGACAATCCCTTGACGTCGGTACGTGAAATAGCATGCTTCATTTGAGGCTTTTATGGCATTGTGCTGAGATGTCAGACCAGAGGTGATGATGTTTGCTTTGCCACTCTGACATTTAAATGATCACTTATCAATAGCATGACATGAACACATGCTGTACCAGCAGAGCATTTCTAATTTAAGAGAACACCGAGGCCAGTTTGATGCAAATTCTTATTGCTTTATCACATTTAAGGATGAGAAATATGACAGGGGCAACCGTGTTTTCACACCAGATAATCACGTCACAGTATTTCACAAATGAGACAGACTCTTATGTTCATGCGGTTGAAAAAGTGATGTCATAGCACATCTGTATCATATATGTCTACATCAAAAGTGTCAGTCTTACAATTACAGGAAACACGACGATTTCAGAATAAAGCTTACAAAAGGAACATTCGTGTAATCTAGGAAGTGTCGTCGAGTATGAAAGATTCACATATTTGGGAAAACTGTTAAAAAGTCAGTGTGCTTTTCAGCTTGGAGCACATTTAGATCTACTCATTTAATATTCACAGATGAAAAAGACATGACAAAAGAGGTCAATACACATGGCAACATTACACTAAATGTAAAATGATGCAGGTTTGCTGGCGTATTTATTCTTAATCTGATCAGTGCCATGCTGAGTATCTATGTTCTCAACTGTTCAGAGCTTAACCCTCAACTGATTCTCATTTAAATCATGCATGTATTCCATGGGAAATAGGTGACGTCAAACTATGAAATTCATAGAAACAAATACCCGAAACTACAGCTACGACGGAAGCCTGGAAACATTCCCCTGTCAGAGTAAATTACACTGTTGAGAGTGAAAGATATAGAAAAATAACAGTCTCCATTTGTACTTCAAGATACAGTTTGCAGTAGATTAGCTATATAACGGCAAAACAGTTTGGTTGCCCACTTCTGCTGTGCATACAATTTTAAACACACACTGTCGGTGTGACGTGGACCAAAAACAGCTGTGGTTTCAGCACAAGGGGTTTTCTCCCAGTGTCGCCTACTATCTTCAAAGTGACGAGTGCAAACATGACGTCTGTACAGAGATATTTGGACAGACCATATTTCTGCATTTACAAAGAGTTTGAAAATTAAAATGTGCTACTTCAATTTAAAATGAACTCCTATTACTGTTATTATACACTGGAAAAAAGTCAGCACCTTACAATCAGAGGAGGTTGGGATATAGAAAATGAGGTTTAGGAATATATTATTTTATTTAAAAAAGAAAAAAGAAACTGTGAAATCAAGCCAAGTGTTTTTGTGTTTCTCACCATTGTCACTCAAAACTACCATGAAAACTCAATACAATCCTACTTGGTGCTTTAGTGTTTGTGTCAATATTATTCTTGTGTTGAGTATTAAATAATAATAATAATAATAATAATAATAATAATAATAATAAAAAAAGCTGGTGTGGTATTTGCTACCTGCTCTAAAACGGAGCCTATGGATTCAATAAACCCACCATCCCATAAATTAAGAAAATGGGAAAAAAAAACATACAATCTACATGAACAGTGTCTCCCAGGTAGTGATCACCATGAGCCGAACACCTGCAACAGGAACAAAAATAAGTTATAATCTTTTTAGAAAAACAACAAATGTGGTTATTCCCTTAAAAATATATTATAATAAACCTTAGAAAACAGCTTGACTCCATATTTAAGATATGTATGATTAGTTGTGGTCATGGACCTGTCAGTTTATGAGTCAGTAAACTTTATCCTGTGAATCAAAACAATGTCAGACTGATTGAAAAATGATGCACTGCTGGTTCAGACCGGTGTTTCACCCAAACAGATTGGACAGGGGTCTGGTTCGAAGCGGACTGCTGGGAAGCTCCTCTCCTCTCCCAAATTCCCCCGTGTCCCGAAATGAGGCGCTGTGGATGATCTGAGCTCGGTGGCGCCCCCTGTGCAGCCTGGCGTTCAAGCGGCTCAGAGACGACTTCCTCTGCATGCCCTCTCCTTTCGTCTTCACAATCCCGGCTCCCTCCTCCGCCGCCTCAGCCGGTGGATTCAGCAGCCGCAGAGGGTTCAGATTGCCTGGCAGGACTCGAGGAAACCTCCACGCACGCCCTTTTCCACCACTGCTGCCACCGGTGTTTTCGCTGTCTGACTCAGTCCCCGGTGAGGTGACCAGTCCCTCGTCCTGCAGGTCCGCAGCCAGTGGCGGGGGAAGATACTGGATGGCTCGTCTGCCGCTGTAGTCTCGAGCCTCGGGGTCTGCCTCCCAGTCTGACAGCAATACCCGAACCACCTGTCAGTCACAGCACAACACAAACACAGACTTTTGGAATCAACAGCAGGCACAAAGAGAGGCACTTGTTTGACCTAATTTCCATCTAGTATTAATATAAGAGGGAAATTATGATAAGTTGACATAAACCTTTACATTTTTCAGAAAAGCATAACTAACTAGATTATATTCTGATTTATTTATTTTCTGGAGTTGATGTGTTTATGTTTCCACTAGTGGACACTGACATGATTCTCAGGGATCATTAAAGACCTTGTCCACAGTGTCACAGTATATTTTTTTTTACTCTCTTACAGTACCAGTCCATACTCAGCCACCACGATTTGTCTTTTTCTAGTGGTTAAAATCAATGTTACAACTGCAGAAATAAAGCTTTGACTGACTCAGTTCATACCAACTCTTGTTATTACCTCTCTCCACACACTGATTGTTTGTATTCAGCACAGGGAATTGAAATTCCATCACAAATGGTCACAGGAGACCACATGCAGGGTGGTATGAAAAGTCGTAGTTATCGCTGTCCGCCTGAGATCAAATCTAATATACTCTTTCAGTGGGCTGTGTTAAAGTGAACAAAAGGTCACATATTTCACTTACTACCTATATCGTACAAGCCTGTTGGTGCAGTGTTATGATCCGGTGCTGCTTCAGTTGGTTCGGTTTAGGTTCTGCAACGTTATTTGTTCACCCGACTATCATTAAATACTGAGTGATCAGGTTTTTCAGGCATATTCCAAGACAACAATGCCAGGACACATTGGAAAAGTGTGGTCCGTGGAGCATGAGACATAATTTCACACATGGACTGGCCACAGAGGTTTTTTTTTTAGTAGCACACAATGGACGGACTAAATATCTTTTTGAGTTTTGATGCGAACAGAAGTCTCTTTATTTGGGTGAGGCAGCATATAATAGTACATATACAAATTCAGTGTATTTCTTTTGCCATGTTGAGGTAAGACTTGGAGGTGACAGACGGTGTGTGATTATCTGCTGATTCACTGCTGCACATGTAACATAATGAAACTCCACCAGCGCCGTTGTCGCAGCAACCCACCTGTGTGTGTCCATGCATGGCTGCCAGGTGTAGCGGTGTGTATCCAGCACTTGATCTCACGTTTACATTCACCGGTATAGCATTCTCCTTGGCGAAGCCCAGCAGCTGGGAGAGCAGCTCGGCTTTGCCTTGCTTGGCCGCCCAGTGGAGGCAAGTGAAGCCGGTCACAAAGTCTCTCTTGGTCACCAGGCTGGGTTCGACAGCTAACAGGGAGTGCAGGCTTTCCCATAGGCCTTCTGAGGCACACAGCATCCACTCATGCTCCAGTGGGTCCAGAGTCACTGAGGCACAGTCTTCATCGGTGGCTGATGAGACGATTGATACAGAATCGCCGTCGCTCTTCAGTGAGTCTCGGAGGCGTGAGCCGCGGTCGATCAGAGACCTCCGAACCTGCGTGAGGAAGAAAGAAACACCATGCATGAAATTTTTAATTGAAAATAACATTTGCAGTTTCAAGATATTTCAAAAGTTTTAGATTTGAGATTTGAGTTGATCCAACCAACCCTGGTTAGATCATAGGATCCTATCTCAGAAGAATCAAAACTGTTTCTGTGATTATGCATCATGCATTTATAATCACATCATCATTTCACAATCATTATTATTATTATTATTGTTGTTAATAAACTTATTCATCAGCAGACTATCTCACATTCTTGGACCTGTTGCTGTGCATTAAAGGATGTCCAAATATTGCCATCAATTACAAATACTTAAAGGTTTTTCCAACCTAAGAAATCCAGAATCCTCCTACCTGAGGAGAACTACTCATCATCAGCTCTATGAAGTTCCTGCGACTTCCTTTAGGCGTGTTGATATCTCCAACTGGACCAAAACCTTCCAGGGCACTGTCTTCAGACAGGCAGCTGGTCAGCATGGCCCGCTGGGAGCCCTTGGAAACCCTTCGTGCTGCTCTCACTTGTTGACTGTGGAACCAACCAGGGTGAGCCTGGTCCAAATCTGGCATCCCAGATATAATTGGGGCCGACTCTCGCCTCCTCCTGTCCCTCAGCTTCACCTCTCCTCTGCCTCCCGAGGTTGGTGTTGCGGCATTCATCTTTATCTGGGAGGAGGTTGCAGGTTGCCCGTTGCCATTCGACTGTCTGTCATTATCCGGGTTTGCACCAGGTGGGCTGGATTCACCTGTGAACCCATTAAAGTAGACATGGAGAATGTATTGCGTCATCTAAACCTGAACTCCATTTCATCCTGCACAGGTGTGCGTCATTAGAGTAGAGTAGTTAGAAACCTTTAAATTTACCCATTTGTAGGTCCAGACCCACTCTCTAGGAATGACTGGACAACTAACTTTTGTATTCTTTTGTGTGAACATACTTTTGTACAAACTGTGTCTAAAGAAGTACAGGTTAAAGGTCAACGGAATTGGGTTTTATGTGTCCATATCGTTCTTTATAAATCTGGGCAGCCAATGGCTGTGATTCTTTCTTCCATCTTGTATTGAACAACAACTGTCTGCCTCACAAAGACCAAAAATGTGGAACACATAACTCATGAGGTCCTTCTGACTTGCTGGCTCACTGTGAACCAGGACAAAACATGTCTTTAAATTTAGCCTGAAAACCTACCTGTTTGCCACAGCATTTAAATAAAAAACTATCATCACTGCTACACCTCATCTGTAACTGCAATTTTTAATTTAGTTTACCTCTCAATGTAAACATTTTTACTGTGTTTTATGTTGCATTTTATATCGTTAATGATGCTGTATTTCTCTTTCTTTTATATTGTAAAGCACTTTGATAGGCCCAGTTGATTAAATGTGCTATATATACTTGTCTTGCCTCTCCAATCTACATTTTGTGACTACTATAATATTGCAAACTAAATATTTAATGCATAAAACAGGTAATAAGAAAAATAAACTGTCACATTAACCTAATAGCGTCCAGTTAATCGGTCTTTCTCTAACACAGACCCACACATGTGAATGCAACCTTTGCTACAGGCATGCTGTGACATATTAAGATGCATCATTTCAGAAAATAAACCGATATAATATTAAGAAATGGACACAAAGGGTAGATCTCGCTCACCTGTTTGCTCTCTGTTTTCGTGGTTGCCGTTGACACTGTTGTCCACTGGCTCGTGGATATTCCCGTTGCACTCAACGTCCACACGCATCATCGACTCTGGGTGACCGTCAGCGTTTAAACAAACAAATTTCACGCCGTCCTCCACCTTCACGAACCCCACGCTCTCCACAACACGTTTGAGGACCTCGCGATCCACCCCTTCCTTCGACGGGTCATTTCCCCCGAGATCTGATAGGAAATGATCGATCAGCTCCATCTGTCGGACCCTCCCTCCTCTCTCCATCAGGAACTCCTGCACGTCTTCCTCTGTGCAGACGGACGCCATCATCGTGCTACACCGACGCGAACACAGCGCGGAGATAGTCGAGTCTTACCGGCGCGTGTTTCAAAATGTCGTCATGTTCATGCTGCTGTCATTCACTAACGTCGGTGACAAACGGATGACAAGACAGCATCACCCTCTCTCCGGACTCCGGCCTCATCCTCTCATCCGTGGGGAAAACCAATAACGGGCTCCGGTCGCTAGGGGTCCCACTTGTTCACTGTGGCAACATGAACGTGATGCGTTTGCGTGCTCCTCGTAAATTCTGGCTCCGAACGTCTCCTAAAGTAGTTCATTGATGAAAAATGTGTTACTCTGATTGCTATTCTCGAAAATGTTAAGCCAATATTTGACTCGAGACTTTGCCACGGTGGCGTGAGAAGAAAATTGAAATAGACATTGCAATTAGTAACAATTTAAATCTTTAATATTTAAATACAATCCAGTAAAGGTTTGTTTTTACTTCATAATAAATGTGAAAAGACAGACACCATAGACCTCACACAGATCATCTTTGCTACAAAAGCACTGTATAATTGCAAATAATTTCCAATTTCTATACACAGGCTGTGTTGTGGTTGGTTTACTTTCGAGTTATTTGTTTTTGTCTGTGATATAAGTGGTTCACGTTCCAACTCCCGAGGTAAATGTGTGTGATTTAAACAAACAAAGCAGACCCAGCAAAATACTGTTTCAAACTTCATATAATTAAACTCATGTGGCAAAAAAAATTGTAATTTCCTCGCGTGACAACAAAAACTTTTTGAATAGTTGTAACGTTGATACGGATTCATATTTTTATGACAGTCTGCCACATACCACAATCGAACTGTACCATTATCCAGAGAAGGGGGTGTGTTGTGTTACCTGAGTAAATTAACGATGTTTGAATTAAATTCCCTACAATTGTAGTATACTGTGCTTCTCAAAATAAATAGATGTTTTCATCCCTCTTGTAGTTTCGTCTCATTTAATGAACAGAAGTTGCCAACGCAAAAGCTCAAAATAAACCTTTCACCTCATTCTTGCATTGTTTACGTTGGTGTAGTCTGTCCAGTTGTCGACTGTGGACGCTGTGACTGACTGAGGCGGGCGGTCCTGACCGGGGGAAAAAGAAAGACTGTTACACAGATTTGTAATAAATAAATCTCGGATATTAACTCCGTTCGCGAAAACCATGGCCTCTTCGGACGTTGCTCGGCAGCCGGTTAGTACTTTCCTTACCCTGTGGTTGACAAATGACATTGTTCCTGACAGTTGAGCAGGGAGTGTCCTGGGTTAGCATTATGCTATCTACAGCTAGCCTGAGAACTAGTTTCTTTCTGTCGCTGACGTTATTATCACGTTCAGTCCCCACTGAAGTTCGAACAGTAACGTAGGGTAGATTACAACTGGGCATACGTTTTTCGAGTTGACATTTATTCAGAATATCTAGTGGCTAGTGGAAACTTTAGTTTTCAACTTTTAAAATTGAATTCCGCATTACATCCTTCTCCAAAATACACCCATGGGGGCGGGACATGGGCAGTATGGAGCTAGCACTGTGGTAGCCATCCAAATATGAATAAAAACTCATGAAAACATAGTCGAGCAATCCTGTGCTGTGGTGTTACCAACACCGAAATTAACAAAAATATTACTAGGTATCAGGTAATAATCGTTAATTATGGAGATGACTCTAACTATGTAAGTAGGTCGATGAACGCCACTTAATTTGTACAATTTATTTAAATGAAATTGGGTGGATACGTATTTCAACCAATAAATCTGTTCAGAAGTAAATAACTTGTGCAGATGTTTTCAGTGTTGACCCTCTGCTTCATTGATAACCCTAGCTTTCTGTGTTGGAGGACACCAGGAACTCTGGATAGATTTTTATCTACTTGTGTGAGATACCTAGACCTTTTTATTAGTTTTCAAGAACCAGTTGTGAATGAAATCCTCCCAGTAGTAAAACTATTCAGTGAAAACAAAGGTTATATATGTATTGGGCAGTAGCTTTTTTATGATCTATTTTCCATCCATCCATCTATTCTACCACTTTATCCTCCTCCACATCAGGGTTACAGGGGGCACTGTTAAACTTTAATTAAGTTTATGGGAAAAAAAACCACTTAATACATAATTTAATATGGGTTAGTGTGTATCCCCTCTAAAACAGTTGGTATCAAACTGTGGTATGTGAATTTTGTTGTGAATGCCGGGTCAGCGATCCTGAACAATTGTTTCCTGTTTTTTTTTCTCTCTTCAAATACCCTTCAGGACAAAGGAGCCCGACCCCTGTCCCTGGCAGGCCATGTGGGCTTTGACAGCCTCCCAGATCAACTTGTCAACAAATCCATCTGCCAGGGTTTCTGCTTCAATATTCTGTGCATTGGTACATATCTCACACGCGCACACACACCTAAACATGTATTCATTTATGTTATGGGGGACTTGCTTTTTTTGCTTTTTGTCCCCATAAGCATAAGGAAGACCAGTCGCTATAGTGTGACTGTGTGAACAGATTTAGTTCCCCACAACATGATTAATACCTGGAACACACAGAAATAATGTTTCTTATAGGAATAGTGTTGTGATAATGAGGATGCTGGTTTAAATATGTTGATAAAATCAGTTGGTGTTCAGACATCCATCGTGAAGCAAAATTACTAGATCTTAAATAACAACATCTTTTTCTGGTTTTAGGTGAGACTGGCATCGGCAAATCCACTCTTATGGACACTCTCTTCAACACTAATTTTGAGAACTTTGAGTCCTCCCACTTTGAGCCTCAGGTGAAGCTACGGGCCCAGACGTACGACCTGCAGGAGAGCAATGTCAGACTACGCCTAACTGTGGTCAACACTGTGGGCTTTGGAGACCAAATGAACAAACAAGAAAGGTGGGAGGAGTGTGCAGCAGTAAAGATTAACCTTAAAATGTGTTAAAGAATGAATGTGTTTATAAAAGTATTTCATTAAACACCTACTTCTCTGTCTTTACCTGTCATGAAATTGTCTTTCCTGAAGCTATCAGCCAGTGGTGGACTACATCGACAGACAGTTTGAAAGTTATCTGCAGGAGGAGCTTAAGATTAAACGCTCTCTTCACAACTACCATGACTCGCGAGTCCATGCCTGCCTTTACTTCATCTCACCCTCAGGCCATTCACTGAAATCCCTGGACCTGGTCACTATGAAGAAACTAGACAGCAAGGTAGGCAAAGGATTGCTTTGTAGTGTGCTATAGAGTCACACTAATGTGTTGTGTTATACATAAAATGCATACATTCACTTGGAAAGTACTGTATGTCTTAGATAAATAGGAACATAAAGCAATTGGACAAAGTACTCCTTTGAGGTTCCACTGATTAATTATACCAGGTAATGACTATTTGTCATGGGCTGGCTCATAACTGTGTGAGAAGGAAATGATACCTCCACACATATATTATAAATAACTTTGTTATAAATTAAAGGAATACAAAGAAGGTAAGCCTGTGAGCAGGTAAGCTGGGTTAACAGGTTGTGAATGCGTGCATATTAAGCCCTTATTCATAGATTCCTGAGCCTTAATGACTCAGTTGTCCTACATGCCTGTAAAGAGCTCAGCTCCACCCTCTTTGATTTTGTGAATGAAAAGTGAACAGCACATCACCACAACAAAAATAAAAACCTACCCCATAGGCTGTGCCTCACTTCATTTTAAGTGAATACCTCACACATTTTATCAGAGTCCGAATTCCTGTGCAAACACAGAAAAACCCACAAGCACAGGACATATGATAAAACGTAGGGCAAATAATCAAAGCATAGTCTGTATTTGTGTACAGTAAATTGACAAAGTCTGTATTAAAGTGAAAGTGCATAGCAGAAATGGTTCCTCATACCGTATGATGAGTGACAATAGTAGTGTCACGTGATTGTCATTATTCATTGACCAAATATGGTACTGTGTAGAATCATCTGCTGAAGGTTGGCAGTTAGATCCCGAGCTTCTTAAGTCTGTGTGTCAAAGTGTTCTTGGGCAAAGCAGGGACTGAATCCCTGATGGTTGTGCTGACAGAGCCTGAATGATGTGTGAAAGTGCTGAAGGAATACGTGTGTGGTGAATGTGAGGTGTAGTGTAAGTGCTTTGAGGGATCTTAAATAAAAAGCACTGTATAATTGAAGTTGTTCACAATCCAGCTCCCTAAAACTCCTCCCATCGCTCAAAGTGTTCGAAAAACTTTCCCATGCTCCCTCTGTTTACTGACTTTGTGTTTCTTTGTGTGTTTGTGTGATTTCACTGCTCTGAAGTGCCAGTAGCCCCGGATTTGCGTGTGAATAGAGTAGGAAAGCAGTGGAATGCTGTCGTACACACACACTCGGGGTGTCCTTTTGTGTTTCTGTACAGATACACATAGTAAGAGCTATTTGTTGATTGTGCAGCACTGACAGAGAGAGACAGTCCGTTACTCAGGCAGTTGCTGGAATAGCTCTCCGAGCCGTGTTTTGTTTTCTCTGCTGGGATCAGTGTGTGTTCTGCTTGTGTGTGTATGGTTATGTGGTCTGGCCCTGAAGCCCGTCTGGTGACAGTAACTCATTCCAGGCCTCTGGCTCTGGTACGACATGATGACGGACAGGCAGGAATGTGGGATGACTTGGACAGCAGAGTGGGCAGCTGGGCCAGAAATAACAACGACTTGTTTTATTTCAAAAGGGGGTTTAAAAAAAGATTTTTACAAAAGGTTTTCAAAACAAACACTGATAAATGATGACCACATTTTGGTGAATTTTCTTGTTGTTTGCACTTTGAGTGAGGCGGATTGGGGATGCTTTTATTTTGTCTGCTCACTTTTTCATGGTACTGTTGATCAGGGAGATTAATTTGTCTTAGCCTAGTTTCAAAATCAGTTTCATAAAAAATAGTAAATAAAACACCCTGTGGTTACAGCCAAAGTGCATTAGAGCTTTTTTTTTGCAGTCCTCTGCAGTATATTTTCTGAAGCTTGTCTATGTTTGCAGTAAATATTAGCCATGGAGGTTTCTGATCATCTCACATCCTGTCGTAGGTGAACATCATCCCAGTGATTGCCAAAGCTGACACCATCAGTAAGAGTGAGCTGCATAAGTTCAAGATCAAAATCATGAGCGAGCTGGTCAGCAACGGCGTCCAGATCTACCAGTTCCCCCTGGATGACGAGACTGTGGCCAAAGTCAACACTACGATGAATGTAAGAGCACACTCGCACACATTTTGAACAACGGGGTTTGTAGTTTGATGTAAAAGTTTGATCAAACATCATATGCTTACTTATTTAATGCAATATTTTTAAAGATATCTCAGGTCACAAACTCAAATCTAGAGTAGTGTGTAAAGGACGGTTATGACCTACATTTACATGTCACACATAACATAATTGTGTTTTTTACAGGGTCACTTGCCATTTGCTGTCGTTGGCAGCACGGAGGAAGTCAGCGTTGGCAATAAGATGGTGAAGGCTCGTCAGTATCCCTGGGGTGTGGTACAAGGTGAGATCACAGTGTTGTGACTCTGTGTGTGTGAGTGTATTTTTCTGTCTTGACACATGGAGTCTAATGTCCTTATGATGTGTTTGTCAGTGGAGAACGAGAACCACTGTGACTTTGTGAAGCTGAGGGAGATGCTGATCTGTGTAAACATGGAGGACCTGAGAGAGCAGACACATACTCGCCACTATGAGCTGTACAGACGCTGCAAACTGGAGGAGATGGGTTTCAAAGACACGGACCCCGAGTGCAAACCTGTCAGGTAAGCAGTGAACTCGCACACCTCAGCATCTGCAGTACACACAAAGCAACTGGACATCGATAAGTTATGAAGTGTGTGTTTATGTAGTTTGCAGCAGACGTATGAGGCCAAGCGTCAAGAGTTCCTGTTGGAGCTGCAGAGGAGGGAGGACGAAATGAGGCAGATGTTTGTGCAGAGGGTGAAAGAGAAGGAGGGCGAGCTGAAGGAGGCTGAACGAGAGGTACGTAAAACATGGAGACCCGCACTTTTAAAATTATTTCTTTGTGTCCAAATTTGACTGGATGAGCGGTTGTCAAACATTAAAACAAAGACAACAAACAAAGAGATGTTACTTCCATTTATAACAAAGTAGCACGAAGGCAATTCAAAGTGCTTTACAGAGGCATAGCAACTCATTTTGATACTGCAGAAAATATTGATTTGTTCTGTTTGTGTGTGTGTGTTTTAGCTCCAGAGTCGCTTTGAGCAGCTGAAGCGCCTCCATGCAGATGAGAAAGCAACCTTGGAAGATAAGAAGAGACTCCTGGATGAGGACCAGAGCTCCTTCAGTAAGAGACGTGCTGCTGCTCAGCTCCTGCAGGCTCAGAGTCTCACTGCCAATGGCAAGAAGGACAAGGACCGCAAGAAGTAAGAGAATAGAGAGTGAGGTTGAATGTGCTGTGGACATGTAATGTTTCAAGTGACATCGATTTGTAGATGCTAAACTGAATTTAGATTGATTTGACTCCATCAAAATGTTTTCCACAGTAAAAAATACTATTTGTAATAATGAAAAGTGGAAAATGCCTCATAGGCTAAGGAGTCAAGACAAAGTCAAAGTTTGTTTGTGGCGCTGTATAAAATAGTAGTAATAAGTTGTAACTGATGTACATAAATGTTCTGTTTCTGTTGTTTTCAGTTCTGGCTTCATGTGAAGACTCTGAAGTACACTCCACTATGACCAGCATAACCAGCGGCATTCTGCCCACATCCCTTCCAGCCCCTTGAAGCCAGTCTCCAAACAGTAACCAGGAAAACCCCACACGAACCAGCTGTGTGTGAGTTTGATTATGTGCCAAAGTTTAATGACTGTACTCAAGAATCCTCTGTACACTAATTATTTTTAATCGTTTTATACCTCCTTTGTGGAATATTTTATATTTATCCTCTCCATTTTTATGTAAAACAATTTTTAGTTTACCTCTCTCCTTTTTGGTGCCCACCGACTGAGGGACACTTCAGTGGATTGAGCCTCATAAACCTTCTTAGTAGTAGTAGATGCTGAACACTTACAAATAATACACATACAAATAATACAGTCTGTGGGACATTTTACCTATTTGTATGTGTTATGTTTCCTAACATACCAAACTAGTCTTGTGACTTTCCTAATGCGACAGTCTGTAACACATGCTGTGCTGTGTTTGTAATTTATTAAAGGGCTCTTTTCAGCCATTAAGTTAACTTAACAGTTACTGCAAATACCAGAAGACTTGTTAAAATGATCAAAACATCTACATACTGTTCCCTTCCATCGGGGAGGAATACAGTACGAGCACTGCGACACGTTCAAACATTTTGTGTGTTTTAGTGACAAATGTGCCATTAATTCAAATGAATTCCAGCAATGTCACACAGTCCATGTCTGTAAGGGCGCTTACGTTGTTTTTGTGATAATTCCTGAAGTTGTATTTAATGCATTCATCTTTGTCAGCTGTCATACACATGGTCACAGGGCATTACAACTTCTTCTCTTGGTCTGTTTTGTATTACTTTTTTTTCTTCTTATCTCGCCTTGCTATTATCAGCCTTTAATATGAGCCCACCTGCATTTAAAAAAACAAAAAAGAGGAAAAACTCTGCAGGAGTCACTGACGCTTTTGTCACTACTCCAAGGAGAAATATTTACGTCTGTAAGTTGAACGTATTGTGTCCAATCACAGGTTTTTTATCACAAGGTGAGGCTGAGGCTTTGCTTTGGATTAGGTACATGTTACATCATATTTATAGATATATATGTGTGTGTATATATATATATATCTCAATCACTTTATTTGCTTCCTTATTTTTCCTGCTGACACAAACAGCTGAAGTCTGCAAACCGTGAAAAAGAGCTGACTTGTGTGTGGGGGGGGGGGAAGGAAATCATATCAAGTCAGTGTGTCCTTGAGGAGTAAAGGAAGAAGAGTAGGATTCATTTGACTACAATGAAAGTGTTTTTTAAAATTCACTCGTCCCTGAAGTCTTGATTAGACTTTGTTTTTACACCTCATAGTCTTTTACAGTACAGACTAGTAAAGTGGGACACCGGTGCTGCCTGATACTTTGGTCCAGGGCAAGAGTGACCTCTGAACCACCAACGTCTAATCACATATGCTGCCAACTTTATATTCACACTAGTGCATAACATATTTTTGGTGCCTTACTTTTAGGAATACACTATTCACCCTAGACATCCAGGGAGCACGCCAATGCCTAAAGGAGTAAAGCTCACCTGAGACACATATGTATTACACACATATTTAAGTAATAAACAGTGTTATTTGGGAGCGTGTTTTTTTTTCCTTCTTCCTAAATAAATCTTTGTATTTTTGTCATGATGCACTCTTCTCGTGTGTGTTTTTTTTATCTCAAGCTCTGCATGTTTCATTTGTTGTCACCAACAACAACTGTTGAACTAAAAATGGATGTTGCGCACCAGCCGAAATGTGAGACCATTCTTGTGATATGTGATGCAAACCTGAGGTCACATTTAATTTCCCCAAGTTGCGTAATCTAGAAGTCACTCTCTCACTCATCCTCTACCGCTTTATCCTCCACATGAGAGTTGCAAGAGCTGCCGGTGCCAATCCCAGCTGACGTAGGGCGAGTAACCTTGAAGTGCCATCTCTAATTAGCTTGAAACAAGAAACTTTGAAGGAAGATGTCGTGACAATCGATGCAATCAACAGGATCTTCACCTTTCCTTGCCCCCTGGTTTGCTCAGAGAGAAGTGAGTGCAGGGATTTCTCCCAAGTGAACGCTATCTCACCACTGCAGAAATCTGGGGAAAAAATCTAAAATTGCTGCCTGCCTCCTGCTAAGCCTAAATATACCAGTTAAATTCTGTGTATGAGTCAAGACTTGCATCCAAGGTAGCCGCCACACTGCTTTCACATACACCCCTGTCACCTTTTGCCACTCACTCTAAATGCAAATGGACCTGGATCATGGGAGGAGACAGGCTTGGCTACTGGAGATGAGGTCGTCATGTAAGGGGAGCGGTGGCTACGAGCTGAAGTTTCCAATTACACACCTCCACCATGTGCCTGACACTGGGGAGAATGAGGGGAGGAGCCAAAGATAGAGGTAATGATGAAGAACAGCCCTCTTTACCAATGTGATGAAGACCATGTTGTTAGTGAATGAGCATACTATAAGTAAGTGTGGATAAAGGTCCAGTACATAACACGAAGAAGGTCTCACTCTCACTCATTCATCTTCTACTGCTCCACATGAGGGTCACGGGGGACGCAGGTTCCAATCCCAATCAATAAGGCGAAAAGACAGGGTGCACCCTGGACAGGCTGCCAGTCACTCTGACACAGTTTGTGTCAATTTACAGTGTCCAATTTGCTTAATTCCCAAAGCTGCATGTTTTTGGACTGTGGGAGGATGAAGACAGGCTTATTTGCTGAAATCCAATTTACCATACTGTCCATACATTTTGTTTGTTTAAGTATATCACTTTTTGTCTCCGTGTTTTGAAGCAGCAGTTAACTAAGCAAATGGAAAAAAAAGTTAAGAGAGTGGAAACTGAAAGGCTGAAAATAATGACACAATTACTAATCAAATACTCAATTAATTGCCAACTATTTTATAGGAGTGTCTTTTAAAGAATTAAGACAAGTTTACTGATTTATCAGCTTCTTCAATGTGAATATTTTCTGGTTTCTTTGCTCCATATAACAAAGAAATCAGTAAAACTGAATCATTTTGGTTTGTGGACAAAACAAGACATATGAGAACATCATCATTTCCCAGGTTTAAGAAACAATGATTGACATTTTCTGTGATTTTATGGGCCGAGTGATTACTCGATTAACGGATAAAATAATTGACAGATGAATCAATTATGAAAATAGTGTACTAGTTATTCACTAACAAACATGGGAGAGGTAGAGGTGAGTGGAGGAGTCACTAATTCTGAGACACGTGGTAGAATTATATGATTCTCAATTCACTGAAATCCAAATTAACTCAACATCTATTTAAAATCCTATGAATCTGCAACAGACTGAAGAAATAGACACTGAAATACGGCTTTAAAACAAAGGCATTTATTGCGAAAAATGCACTTAACATGAAAAAAACAAACAAAAACAAATCAACCACGGGTCATCAGTACAAGACGATGTATCATGGTCACATGGTAGAGAGCGCTGGTCAGCGCAGAGCATGACTTCAATGGCACAAAAGGCCTATAAATATTCTGCACAATATAGAATTATATTTATATTTATATTTATATATATATATTCTTTTTCGCTTTCCCTTGCTGTTCTTTTTCCTTAAAGTTCCTTTTTGTTTTGTTAAGAGCTACATACGCAGGCTCCCTTCCCTTACACACACACACACTCAAAAACAAATACACACATCACACATTCAAACAAATATGGCCGACATCTAATTCAAGAGGGCAGGACGAGTGCTTAGACTTCCTGGAAAGATGGTACAGCAATTTAGTAGCAAGTCCAATAAAATATAAAATTGGATGTGCATTCATGCCGGTGGGAGTTATTACCACCGCTGTTGGTGGCTGGTTGACATTTCCCAAGCCTTTTACCATGAGAAACCCGCGTGGTATTTACAACCAGGACAAACTCACGTCACGGGAAAAACAAAACAGGAGTGAAAACCAGCAGCTTAAGTCGTTTATTTTATGTAAAGTGACCACTGTGCGGCGGTTGTATTCCTGATGATTTGACTCTTGTAAACTCTTCCCCTCATCACATCTGCCCTCAAAAGGAAAAGACAGCGGAGACACAAACACAAAGACTAAGTTTGACTTGGTAGAAATGAATGAAGATTCTGCTTTTGACACAGTGAGATGAAGCTAGTGGCAGGACAGAGATGAAACACGGGCCGCGGAAGTCATATAGTTTAATATTTGTGTCTTGTTGAGTGTGGTTTGGCATTTCTAGGCACCAGGGTTCGACTGACAGGTTTTTTTACGAATGCAGACATGTTTGGATTCAAGTTTCCAGTACGTGATATTTCATGGAAAGAGCTGCACGTGTCGTCTCACACACGCCCAACAAGGATACACTTAGACATTTTTAATGAATCATGAGGTACGTAAGGAAACGATAAGCTGCTCTCTATTAACAATCCCACTGTATGACGTCAGTCTAGCCCAGCGGTTTCTTAATCCTGGGCATTTTAGATGTTTCCTCGCTCCAACACACCTGTTTCTAATAAATGGGTCGTTATCAGGCCTCTGCAGAGCTTGCTGACGAGGTGATCGTTTGAATCAGGTGTGTTGGAGCAGGGAGGCTTCTAAAACATGCAGGTCAGTGGGGTTCCCCAGACCAGGAATGAGAAACCCTGGTCTAGAACCTAGTTTGTGTGACCTGTGACAGAGCAAAGGACAAGAGCTAAAATGATGCCTTCTTTCTGTAATTGATGTCACGTCCATGTTTTTGTTCACTTTCCTTCACAGTTTAAGATATAAGGATTTTCTCATAACAAAGTAACAATAGATTGAAATTCAAGTTTTGTGCTGCCCTTGTGCTTCTGATATATCATCTACTGTATGCTGTCTCTGTATTTGCTGGGAGATTATATTAATCCTCTCTCCACCCAAGGTGTCTAAGGCAGTGTCAACCCTGGTCCTGAAGACTCACTGCCCTGCGTGTTTTAAAGGCTTCCTTGCTCCAACACACCTGATTCGAATAAATGGGTCATTAACGGCCTTCTGTAGAGTTCTGACCAATCTAAAACATGCAGGGCAGTGGGTTCCCAACACCAGGATTAAGAAACTCTGGTGTAGAACCTAGTAGTTGGAGTTTTTGGTATTATCTGTTAAAAGAGTTGAAATGATGATCCCAGATTTTGCTTCTTTCTGTAATTTATGTCAGTTTTCCCATGTTTTTGTTCACTGTCCTTCACAGTTTAAGGGATTAGGATTGGATTCCACCATCACAAAGTCACAATAGATTAAAAAAACAACAACAAAGACTTTTGTTTTCCCCCCTCCCCAAATTCAAGTTTCAAGGTTTATGCTGCACTTGTGCTTCTGCTATATCTTCTGTTCTGTCTCTATCTGACGTGTCCAAGGCAGTGTTTGTCAACCCCGGCCCTGGAGACTCCCTGCCCTGCATGTTTTATAGGTTTTCTTGCTCCAACACACCTGATTCAAATGAATGCGTCGTTATCAGGCTTCTGCAGAGTTCTGGTCATTTGAATCAGGTGTGTAGGCAACTTTTAAAACATGCAGGGCAGTGGTTTCCCCAAGACCAGGGTTGAGAAACACTGGTCTATGGTGTTCATAATCTCCAATCAGAGGGAATCAGCCTGACCTGTGTGCACTGGGCTGGTTGTAGTTTGTGCTTTGTTCTGGCCCATTATTTATAAAAACAAACAAACAAAAACAGGAGAATTGTTACTCTTGCTGATATTTCACAAACACACACTCACACACACTCACACTGAACTCGAGCTCTGAGTTTCGCTGTGCTTCAATCTCCTGAATGTCGATGGTTGTGGCAGGACGTAAACAAGACAAGCTTGAAATCCACACTCAGGAACATAGAAATTCACAAAAGCAAAAGACCGACTATACACTGACTGACGCGGTACAAAAATACTTGTTTTAAGGTTGACAAGATCAGAGAAAAAGCTGTTGAAAGTTTGGCAGTCGAGTGTTAAGAAGTTGTTAGTCCCTGCCCTCTGATTCACAAGTATTTCTGCCTCCAACCGTACATTCCACCACGATCTGATCAAATCTGCACATCTTGTTTTACAATATTGCTGTAGTCCCAACAAAAACACTTAATATCCCGACAAATGGCAAGTCTTCCCGTCTCATTTGTGCCATAAACTTCTCTGGATAAAAGGATTGCAATGATTTTGTCTTAACAAAAAAAACAAAAACAAAAACGAGGCCTGCCCTTAAAATACCATGGAAATCCCTTCTGTCAAACAATAAATGTGTAAAATACTGAATATTTAGACATACTGGCAGGTTGTATCCGATATTCTTTTGTCTGTAATTCCACACAGAAGATCAAAATACAACTCCATAAAAACAAATCAGTGTTTTGGTGTCACTTCTCGTTTCTTTGTACATTCAGCAAGCCAGTTTATTCAGTTCAATGCAGCTGCGAGAGGTCTGCGAAGCACGAATGTAAATCAAACAAATGGTCTGGTATAAAGTCATATAACATATATATAAATAGAAAAAAAATGATCACTTAATCCATATTTCACTTTTTGCACCATTTTCAAAAGAATGAACCCCCCCCTCCCCACCCCGTGACAGGTCGTGACACAGCATGGTTAGTTTGGAACAACACCAACATCTATTTCAACGCATATGAAAAACAATAACAATGCTACATGCATTAACATATACTGGTTGAAAAGAAACACCGTATGCTCGTTGTCACAAACTAGACACAGATATGTGCTTACAGAGGATCCTTCCCTCATCACCTAGTGGTACGTTCCCCCACTTTTTTTTCCTCAATTGAAGAAAGCACCCAAATTCATGTTCTGAGGTCTCAGTGGAAAAAAGCAGAGCCGACGCTTCTTGTGCTCGTGTTTGCTGGTGGATGATGCCCGAGGAGAAGAACCGGGAGGAGGGGCTGGGGAGGCAGGGTTTTGTCTGACTGTGCTCTCTGAGTCTGTGTGCCGTCAGTAGTCAACAATCACGAGGTCAGGCCCCCTCTGGTCCAACGCTGTCACGGGGCCAATGACCGGTGACAGCGTTGGTCCCAATGTGTGGGAAAGCTGCCGCGCTTCAAATGTGGCTGGAGCTGGTCAAAGCCGGCGCTAGCTTTCCTTTATATATGTGTGTGTGTGTGCTTGTATCAATATCTGCAATATCTGTAATTAATGTTTTGTGACCGTATTGACTTTATTTTAAAACCAGAGTTCATTGACAGATTTTTCTGCTAGATCACATGAAATTTTCCTACCTTTTTTTCTGCAGGTCACTTCTCATATTTGATATTTGACTGACCCCTGGCTTTCGTGTGTTTGTGTGTCTTTGTGACTCAGTGTGTGCGTTCTTCTTCATCTTCCGTCCTCTTTTTTCTTTCTTTCTCAGTTTTAGAAGCTCTCGACGAAGCTGCTGGGGAACAGGCCCGTCTGTCCCGTCCTCTGTAAGGTGCCTTTGAACCAACCGTCCTCCCGCTTCTTATGGACAAACACCACGTCTCCCTCGCGCAGCTCGATCTCCGCCTCGCTCTGCGGGGGGTAGGGCACCACCACGCGGTACCTGCCACACACACAATCTTTAATGGATTCTAGAAATGTTCTGCATGTTGTGGTCATGTGTTTATTACACAAGATCTCTGGACACACTCACATGGTATGAATATGACTTTTTTATATGTCATTAACCTGGTTCTTTCTCTCCCTAGTTTGTGTCTTTCCTTCCTTTCCTCTCTCTGTGTCCTCATCTTGCAGGTTGCAGGATCCAGATCCAGTTTTCGAGGCTATTAATATCACCATTATTATTATGCTATAATTAAAAGTTGGTGTCAGTATAATTTTTATCAACAGTCTCTGCTGCTGCTTATTATATAAATGACATTGTATTTCTATAAACATGTCATCACTGACTCTGAACTGTCCCGTATAAACTGTTGTTGTTTATCTGCTCCTGGTCTCTCTCTTCTGTCTCTACCTCATCTCCCTCTTGTCCTTTCTGTCCCCCACCTCTCCTCTGTCACCCCAACCGGTCGAGGCAGATGACCGCACATCTCTGGGCCTGGTTCCGTCAGAGATTTCTTCCTGTTAAGAGGCAGTTTTTTCACTCCACTGATGCCTAGTGTTTGCTCATTGTGTGAACTGTTGGGGTTCTCTGCTCTCCTTGATGTTGTCTATGTACAGTGCCTTGAGATAATGTATGTTATGATTTGGCGCTATACAAATAAAATTGAATTGAATTGACATATTCACGTTTGTCAACGCGTCTGGAACAATTCTGCAGTTGGAAAAGCCTTTTTAATTTGTCAATTTACCAATAATATCGTGATTATGTTCAGGTTTTATTTGTGTTTTGTTTTTATAAATAAGACCTTCTACCATTTGGACACAACAATAAAGCTACTGGTCTTAATATCTTAATGTCTCACTGCTGTATGTATGTGGTCTGTTTATGGTTTGGTTGGATGGTTGTTTATGGTTTAAGGCAGGCGTGTCAAATGTAAGGCGTGCGGGCCAGAACTGGCCCACCAGAGGGTCCAATCTGGCACAGGATGACCACACAGGATACTTTATTTTTTAGTACTTTAGTAGTAATACTTTATGCATTAAACGTAGATCCACTGTAATCTGTAAGGTGTAATGCACATGTGTATATGGTAGGCATCATTTTGTTGAAATTGCACTTGTTTTGTTCATAATGTTGTGTAAAAAGATAAAAGGTTCATTAAAGGTAAAACAAAGGGAAATGTTTGGAGTTCTTGTTGTTCATAGGTTATTATGCTATTATTTTAGTGGTACGGCCCACGTGAGATCAAATTGGCCTGTATGTGGCCCCTGAACTAAAATGAGATTGACATCCCTGCTGGAGTCAAATACTTAACACAGGGGTGTCCAAAGGGCCAGATTTGATCATTTGAAGATTTCCGATTCCAATTATCATTTTTAAATGGCAATGTAACCAAATCCAAGCCACGCAGGTGTGAAAAAAAACGAAAAATAATCTGCCTTCCTTTCACATCTGGAGTTAAAGAACCCAGGGACTCTGGATTCAAGGCACAACTCCTTACCAGTTGAGCTAATGAGTGACATGTTTTTCTGTCTCTTTTTCTCCCGGTCCATGAATAATACATTATAAAAGGAGCTGCAGGCTGTGCAAAATCTGACTGAGGGCCGCAATTGTCCCACGGGCCGGACTTTGGACATGCCCGACTTAACAGATCAGCCTTAATTTAATGTTGTGGCCATTCACTGCACAGTACTTACATGAAATTGGATTTAAAATGCAATGTGTTTGCTTTAAGGATACAATCATAATCTAACATGCCATTTTCTTTTCCAATTTACAACCTAACATAGAGAGAGAATACAATAACACCGCACAAATTCTATGAAAGTCGATTGACCTATTGCCATTTATTGCTAGTGGCACGAGGACGTCGGCCAAGTACGCGGTCTCTAATGTGTCCTGAGGAAGGACTGCATTCATGCAGCTCAGGAAAGTGTCACATGTGTCCTCAAACCTACTCAGAGTGTAGTTTCTGTGATCAGATCTAAAGACACATTTAACACAGACTGGGAGCATAGTTGTAAGTGTGATCTGGACGTGATCGGATCCCTGAAGTGTGTGTGTGTGTGAGAGTCACTGGGATAAGAAAGCGCATCTGATGACTCATCTCAGTTGTAAGTGTCGCTCCTGGTCAGCACTAAGTGACAGATGGCTCACAGGCTTTAAAGTGAAGACCATCACATTGATTAAACCCCGGTGTTACTTTGCCACAAAGTGGACTCAGTGCAGTAATAACTTATCGGTCATAAAGTTGCCTCTGGCTGATTCTGACTTTGTGTCCATTTATCCTCTGCTTGTGCTTTTCTTGTCAGCGAGTTTAAAAACTTTCACGACTGTCGTTTCTTTCCTCCAAACGCTGTCTCCTCCCTTCGCTGTAAAGTCAGTGTAAAAAAACGTGTTGTCAGGGATTATTATGGTTTATTGTCAGTTTAAATTGTCCATATATCCCCTTTATATTTATTTGTTTTGTGTTTCTGCGTGTTCATGTTTGTGTGCCCACCTCTCTCTGGACAGGGGTTTTGGTTCAGGACGCAGGACCATCAGAGGGTTGCCAGCCCGTGTTGCCGGGGGAGACATGGGGAAGTTTGTATCGAGGGACCCGGACTTCCTGTGTAGTGGCTCCAGCCCTATGGCCCCGCCCATCTCGCTCTCAATCGGGCAGGAGCCGGCCCGCCCGGCCGACACCAGCGGGCAGGAACCTGATCGGGCGTGGTGGTGGTGGTGGTGAGGATGATGCGCGGGGTCTGTGGGGGTGTTGTGGGTCGGTGGGGAGGAGGGAGGTGAGCGGGATTTCTTCTTGGCCGCTGCACCAGACAAGAGCTTCAACAAACCTCCCGCTTTCCTCTCCTTCTGTGGATGGAGTGAGACAAAAAAAACAACAACAATGAATAACAAACACGATGATTGTGATAAATGTGGTCAGAGTTTCTCCTCATGTTATTTAAAAATCATGTGTGTGTGTTTTATACAAGCAAGTAATATCGACGGAAAAAATTCCTTTAAACCCAAAACACAATCTCTCAGTGTTTAGTCTTTAAGATCCAAAAAACTACCCACATGGCAACCTTTACATCATCCGAGTATTTTTTTTCCACAGTGAGCATAAAAAGACAAAAAAAACCAGCACAAGTCTTTTCTTCCCTCTGCTGCTCAGGGAGGAAATAATGGTTCTGAGAGTATCTGAACAAGTGTTGTCAGTGTTCATGCTATGAGCTTCTGCTCGGTTACTATGCGTATGTTCAACAGGGGGGTGGGTTAGCTCCGTTAATGATCCTTCAGGCTGAAATAATGTGTACATACTGAGGGAGTCATCGAGGAATCAAGTGTAGTGAAGTGGTTTTCGTAATGACACCTACGAAAGCAGATTCATGATTTCGCCCATTCAGCTTTGAATATGGAGGCCGTGTGCAATCATGTCCATTCAGCTCAACTCAATATCTGGAGGACAAACAGCTGTCTCTCTCTCTCTCTCTCTCACGCTCTTTTGCCCGCTTGTTGCTGTTTTTTTGTTTTTTTTTAACACTCAATCATAACAATGTGCATCAATTCCAAGCACATCTGAGCAAGAATTCACTTTATCAGTGATGCAGGGAGCCTTCATCATCATCTTTGTCTTCACTGCAGCCATTTGTTCCTCTAATAGCGGGCTGCTGGATCAAGCATCCAGGTTTTTATACCCATTTTCTCTCTCTCACACTCTGTCATTGAAAAACTGAGCGATGCGGTTGTCACATAAATGTCATAAGTGCTGCAAATATAAGAGCTGGAGTAGAAAAGTCAAAATATAGACTTGTAAAAAAAAAAAAAGCTTGTGATTTTATATGAGGATAAGGATTAAAGAGAGACGGGGCAGCGGTGGAAGATGTTACGACAAAGCTCCACAGAGAGCGGAGGACAGAAAGTACACCATAAAGAGAGGCGGTGACCTATTGACCACAACCCCACGCTCCCGCGTTTTAATGCACTCTGTCAACATAGATCAGGACAGAGACCAATGATTTACTGGGGTTCCATAGACCCAGCCCATTCTAAAGGCGGCTCATACCCGACTTCATAGTGGCCCTTCACAGATTAGAGAGACACTTTTCACTAGAGCTGCAACTAAGTCTAGTATTCTGTTAAAGGCACTGTGAGATGTTTGTGGGTCATATGTGACATTTACCTTATATAAAAGAGAAACACATGCTAATACAGTGCACGTCTTTGATTTTATGCACTTTGAGTTGCACCAAAGATTTTAATTTGAAATAGTTACAGCTAATACTGTGCAATTTTGTATGCACTGTGAGGTGTGATGAAAATAATTGTATTGCTAGTTTTTTTTATTATATTTTTAATGCACTTTTATTAATGTGTCCTCACCTGTTGCAGGAAATGCCTGGCCCAGCTAAATTTCTTGTTTGTAATATATTTGTATATTTGCTATTGCTATAGACCATGCATGTGTAATGGCAAGTTTTTTTGAAGCACAAAAAACATCAAACTCAAGATCAGACATTGATATCTGAGGAAAAAGTAAACAATTAAAAAGAGTCGTGAAATAAAGTGAGACCCACTACTAAATAAACATTTTTTCCCCTGCATACAACAAGCGCCACTTCTTCAGCGTTATTTCTTATTTCTCACAGGATGTGCGGATGTGATCTCGCTTTGTTTTTACATCATTAAAGTCTTTCTCACACATCCACTTTTCATCACACCACCGATGCAGTCACCTCAGGTTCTACGGTGACGAGGGAGTGAACGATGCAGACGCACGCACACACGTTTTCCCACCGCTTTGGCATCACAGATTCCCTTCCTGTCACGCGAATAAATCTTGTTTGAATTTTAATTTGGGAGCGGGAGGAGATGATGAAGAGGAAAATAAAGACAAACAAAGGGAGAGGAGGACAGAGCAATGCAGAGGGAGTAAGGAGCAGTGGAGGAGTCGAGGGGGGGAGATGTGATGAAGGAGAATATAGAGGGATGAAGGGACAGCAAGAGAGAAGATGGGAGGAGAGACACTTTCATCAGCAAGCTTAGAGGCTTAATCTGCCTCCAATGAGTGTGTGTGTGTGTGTGCGTGCTTGTTTGTGTATATCCGTTTATATTGGCGGGTCACACGCTGCTGCAGTTGTTCCAGAATTGACCACCAGAGAGCAGCAGACAGTCACCGTTTCATCTGACTCCACAGCTGACATGGAAGGGCATTAAAATAAATGTGTCTTCAAAGTGTGAAGTTTTATGTCATGCCAAATGTAAGAGAAGGGATGAGAGGGTTTTTAAAAGTCTGACTTAGACTTTTGGAAATTATACCGCAGAGCAGAGGTCTTAAACTCCGCAGGCCACATGTGACCCTCCCCCCCCTTTTTATAGAAATAGATTAATTTAGCATCATAAATACATTTTTATCGCAAACTACATATTGCTCCATATCGACTCAGACACTTTTATTTTGAAATTCTGTGAAATGTCCGTCATTGCGATCTCATGATGGAATTTCGTGACATCATTGTAAGCTCATGTGAATAGTTTTTCACTTGACCGCCCGCCCTTCTGGCCAGACTTGATGCTCAGTGGCCCCAAGGTCATTTGAGTTTGAGTTTGAGAGCCCTGCTGAAGAGACTGCTCCACAGATACTCAATAATCACCCTAAACAAGACAACATATGGAGAGAGCCTTTCATGGAGAGTCACAAAAACAGACCAAGAAAAGCTCTCAGTATCTCAAATGTATCCAGCGTATGTGATCTGTATCTGGATATGAGATTTTGGTCATATTGCAATTCAGGGTTTATAGAAAAAGAATGTTGTGGACACTAGTTTCAGTCCGGCCCCCTTTTGAGGACTTTTGAGGTAAAACACCTGTAAGAAATGACATGTTTAGAAAAAGAAAATCCAAAATAGTGGATGATGGGAGCTACATATTTTACTTGATGTACTCACTGTGTTGGTTAAAAACAGTGTCTTCATTATATTTGAAACCAAGGTGTTGACTTTCCTTTTCCATGCCATGCATTTGTGTCTCAAACTATTCAAAATCAGTGAATGCAAAATATAGTCATGTCCGTGATATGCAGCGCAGTAAAATAGCAGAATTTAAACCAAATTCTTTTTGGTTTAAATATCCCTTTAGTTGCTGCGCGTGCCCCGCATGAATGAATTTTGCAGATAATGGCGCGTGTCTAACGACGTAATGGTGGCCGCGCTCCAGACAGCGTGACACGGTGTTGACCGGACAGTATCCACACCGTCTGTGTGCCAGACAGTTATCATAGCTGCTCCACCATTTCCTCTGTGACAAAGATGGAATCTCACTTCTGACCTGAAACCTGATGATTCGGCTCTGCTCAGACTGAGAGCAGCACATGGTGAGGCCAAACGTCTTTTCACGACATAGTACTTTGCAACGGCTTATTATTTTTGTTCTAATTTAACTTTAAAAATGTGATTTATGGAGCTACCCTGCTGTTGTATTCTTGATTTAAAGATAATAAGAAAAACGCAGCATGTATTCATGATTGAACAGAAATTACAATCCTGAATCGGGTCTCTAAAAAAGACAAGCTGAAGCCATCCTTGAATGAGACAATGTAAACAAGGCAGCTGCCTGTTCCATGGTCAATGAGCTGTTTGTCAGCTAGCCATGTAGTTAGATTAGCTGTCCCAGACAGTGAAGCCAACGGCGAAAACAAATGGAGCTGAGACAGATGCAAGCGTTTGTTGCCATCCTTCACTGTCAGCGCTGCCTGATTTAACATCCACAGCTCTGACTCCGCACGTCTCATACAGTATGACGTTATTGCGAGGTAAAAAAAACCCAAAAACTCCTCACTGAGGAAAAGAAGAAACATTATTCAAAACACCCGCTGAATAACATCACCGGAGTGAGTAGTTATCAAAAAAACATTTCAGGGCCATTTGATTCTTGCTGTCATCGTTCGTCGGGAAGACGAGCTCACCTTCTCCACTTTTGGCGCGATGGTGGGTGCGTGGGAGGGGCCCGGTAAAGGTGGCTGCAGTGGACTGGCCGGCTCGCCATTGAGGAGCACCGCTGACACGTTGGGAGGTGTGAGACACGAGAGCGGGGACGAGAGCGGGAGGAGGGGACGCGAGGCCGGCGAAGACAGGGGAGAGGGCCCTAAACTGGGACCCGGAGACACCATGGAGAGAGGACGACCCGACTGGCCGGGGCAACGTGAAGGGGAGGAGCTCTGAGAACGCAGGGGAGAAATGGCCACCGTGGAACGTTCTGGGCTTCCGGCTGTGGGACTGTGCACTGAAAAACACAAACACACAGGGATTAATACAAATGAGAGGACAGCAGAATGACTCTCTTCGTAAATGTGTGGAGATTATTATAATAACCTGTAGTCTGGAATATTATAGTTATCTGAAATAACAACTTGGTCTGTAGGTATGTTCAGCAATAATAAATGGTTGCTCTATGTGTTGCTGTGATGGACTGGCGACCTGTCCAGGGTGTGACCCCGCCTTTCACCCTATGCCATGATTGGCACCCGCGCCCCCTGTGATAGATAGATGGATAAAACTAAGTTCCTCTTTGGTTTTGACAAGATATACCCACACATGGCCAGGCTAGTTTGTGCTTTTTTTGTTAAAAACAACAACGATGAAATAGCCATGAAAAGCTGGAAGCATCTTGACACATTTGATGGTGATGATTACTATTATTATAATACAGTAATAAAGCCAGCCTGTCCCAGCCTGCATTGGGCATAATCACTTAAAAACACACAAGTAAAATCCATTAGATTCTGCACAACATTGACATGGAAGTGAAATTTCAATATGACTCATCCTGAGGCCCTAACTCAGAAGGAACGAAAGCCATGTAGAAATACAAGGTGGCAGAAGAGAAAACACACAGACACACACACAATTTCAGAGGTCATTACATTGACATACATTAATTTCGTGGAGATGCAATCCTAACACTGACCTCAGCCCACCTTAAAATGTAGTCATTTACATTGTTAGGGACTTGATTTTTGTCCCCATAAGGACGACAAGTCCCCATGTGAGTGTGCAAACAGATTTAGGTCCCCACAACATAAGGAATCCAGCTGCACACACACATGGTTAGAAGCCACCTGCTCTGCCTTCACTGCAGCACTCAGGCCGTAATCCACGGAGAGGCAGACTGGTCATGTGACAAAACCACTAAACACCAGAACTATGCACACACTTTATTTTGTAATGGAGACCATATGCATGAGTGTGTTAGTGTGTGTGTGCGTGTGTGTGTGTGTTTGTGTGTTTTGTGGGAGACAGAAAGAGAGAGGAAAAAAGGGAAAGAGGTGCAGAGGTGGAGGCATGAAGCTCTGTCATTACGCCTCCATAAAACAAAAAAAACAACACAGTGATGTCATTCCACTGTGTGTGTGTGTGTTTGTGAGTGTGTGGGAGTGCACATATGTGTGTGTGTGTAGCCGTGTGAGTGTGTATGTGTCTTGGCATTGTTCTTACAGCGCGTACTCTTCAGCCTCGCCATTATTTTCTCAGTGAGACAGAAAAGACACAAAGAGGGAGAGAAGAAAGAGGGTGCTCGAGAGATGAATAGACTCTGAGTGGAGTGCAGGGGCTGATACCGTCGAGATGTCGTAACAGACGCAGGTATGAGTGTCTCTGAGGGAAAGCGTACGTGGGACTGACCAACGAACGATTCTCCAGAATCTCGTTGAAACAAACAACGAATTTACTCAACAAATTGTACCAGTGTTTGCACAATAATGGGCTCTATGGACAAGAATCCACCTACGGTCTCTGTTTGTTTATGTGTCGATTCAATGTTCTTCCCCATTTTAAGTCAACCATATGCAGAGTGTACGTGTTGCAACATCCCTGCTTTTAGTGCATCCGTGTGCAAACCTCTGTTAAGCCTCTTTTACATTAAAATTAGCTGGTAAACATGATTTGTGAAGTAAAAAAAAAAGGCCATTCCACTTGCCAATGGTTGTTCTTCCCTGTGGTGTTTTTTTTTGCTCCCACCCCTGCTATGATTGAGCTCTTTTAATTTTTAATCTTCTGCACTTTACATTCTTTTAATCATTTTAATCATTTAAGAGTAAATTATTATTTTAAGCTGCAGTATCACATTTTATGCTCCATTTCCACTTTTTCTTTTGTACTGTGAACTGTGGCGTCCCTCTCTTAGTTCCTTAAAATCATTCAGTTGATGTGATTGATGCGCTCTTGTTCAAGGTTCACCACAGACATTCATGGCTATCGCTCATGTCATGGTGTTCCCACAAATGTCAAGAATGTGGATCAAACACATTCTTGCTGGTCAAAAACCTGTTCAAATCTGGGATTAAGGTGGTTTTTTGACCACAGGGATTGGGGGGTACTGTACGTCCCCTCTCGCCCTGTTCAAATGTTGTAATATCAACAACTGGAACTCCTGTTTATTTTGGCATCTTTCCAGCTTTGTTCACATTATATTGCTTTTATTATATTTTTTTGGGGGGGGTTCAAATTGATTTTGTTTCACACATGACTGACAGTATTGATGGGAGCGGAGGTTAAATAGACTGCCGGGAGCAGAAGCCTGCAAAATTTTGAACATGGTGTTGAGGCTACTTGAATTAATGACGAATCAATATTCTATTATTCTGTAATCAGAGACTAAGAGTGTAAAATGTAGCAACATCCCAACAGATCTGGACTCTGCTCCTTTGAGCCTGCCGGCTGGTGAGACCTGATGTTGCAGAGGGTGAGGTTTGTAAAAACACGAGGGACGTGTCAATATACCTATTTTACATGTCTCTGTAACAAGAGGCATCTCTCCTTTCACTGAATGTCAGCGTGTGCGCTCTCGCTTACCCAGCTGCACTGAGGTGCGAGCCTGGTTCACCGAATGCTGGCTGGAGCGCAGACAGTTCTTCAGCTGGGCGGCGGCAGTCTGCGGCGATGAGGCGGGACTGATGGCGTGACCGGAGTTGGCAGAGTTTATCAGCGGGGTGGAGGGACGGGGCGAAGAGGGCCCCGGGGACCCCGGGGAGGACGGGTCAGAGATTTTACTTCCCACCTGACCACACCCACTTCCAACACCACCTCCTCCTCCTCCGACTGGACTGGACAGACATGAGCCGCGAGCACCCACTCCAAACGGAGCCCTGAAGCAGAGAACAGAGACGTTTACTCGTATTTGACATGTCCAAATGATCAGAGCTGATGTTTTATCTATTTCTTTCATACCGGACGATACCATGTTTTAGCCAAGCTACACATGCCGCAGGCACATTTAGAGCTGATGCCAAATGGCATCCAGAGGATGGATCCTACTGACTTGAGATGATCCAGTAATTTCCCCCCCCCAACATCGGCACGAGTGTAAGAAATAATTTGATTCAAAATTCAAAAATGCAGGTGTGCCAGGACAACTTTAAAAAGTATTTGGTCTCAATCTTGGGGGTTAAATGATGTGTATTATGTGTGAGTAAAAACATGAATACACAAAATACAAACTTTAAATAAATATAAGGATGAAGAACAGCAGTTTAATCCAGGACGGTAATGGAAATTGTCGTGTTTATTCTTGTGCTGTACTAAGAACATTAAGGGAATACTTCACCTTGGTATTAAGTATTCCTGGTATAAAAAAACTGTAATATGTAAATATGTAAATAGATAGTGATGGGATAAAGTAGCCAATAAATTGAGTTGTGTGTAATGTAAAGGAATGGGGTAGGTACATATAAGTTATAATGTAACGAGGTAAATGTAAATCTGTTCTATCGATCTATCGATCCATCTATCTATCTATCTATCTATCTATCTATCTATCTATCTATCTATCTATCTATCTATCTATCTATCTATCTATCTATCTATCTATCTATCTATCTCAGAGTCTACAGTACACAGGATGCGGTGTGAACGGTCTCCATTGTGCCCATGAGAGCATGAAAGGATCATTCAATTCAAAGCGCCCGTGTGCCTTGGCGTAGTCCGACAAAGCCACGAGCATGAGCACGGTTGACTCACTTGTTATGTGCAAAATGTTAATCGCCAGCGCTTTGTTCATAATAGCAGAGCGGGAGCCACAAACGGCACCATTATCCTTTGTCGGAGTGAGTAAATTCAGTGCCATTATCTGACTGGTGGATCGGCACAACATAGTGTCCTGCTGTAACATGTATGGAGGCACAGGCTGCTCATGTTTCCGTCTGCAGAGTGCTGAATGGCAGAACAGCAAGCTGAACATTATTGACGCAGCGGTATTCACACTCTTATGGCTGCCCATCGACTTCCCGTCAGACACATACCGAGTTATGGCTTTCTCTGTGTGTGTGTGTGTGTGTGTGTGTGTGTGTTTCCACCAGCAGGAAAAACACCAAAGTTATTCACAGAGTTCTTTAATATGAAGTCCTCAACCGACAATGTATTTTAACTGCTCGTTTGTGTGTGCTGGGGTTTTATACATTTGTGCCGCTCAGATATTCTCGGCTGCTATTGGTAACTTTTAAGACTTCATACACGATCGATATTTACACACTACAGCCAGTTTCTTGCTCGAGTGGAACATTTATATCATCATGACAAATGAATCCAGCATAAAAAATTGTGGCTGCAGCAGCAGCAGCACAGGCTTCTTTGAACTAAGCATGTTCACTTCAGGAGGTGTTGGTGAAAACCTTTGATTTGTTTTCCACGTTCTTTTGTCAACGACAAAGTTAATCTGCATGTTTTACACAAAAGCACTCACACGTACGGCTCCTTTTACACGTTAGCCCGCATTTCAATATCAATATTATCAGCCTGTTATTGGCTGTGCAAGTGTGTGTGTGTGTGTGTGTCTTTGTCAGCACCTCATTATCATAGTGAGAAATTTCTGAGCTGCACTGCAGACAAAAGAGGGGAAGAGGTGTGGGGTTGGGGGTGGAGGTGGAGGAAGAAGGAGAGACTAGGAATAACAAATTGCCTCTCATTTGATTACTTGCCCATCTTCTCTCTCTCTCTCTTTCTTTCTTTCTAAGATTGCATAACTGCAGATTGTAAGCAGCCATTCATATCTGGTGAAGAGGGACACCTGCTGTTTTTACAGCCGTTTCATCTCTTTGTCTTCTTCTTACTTTTTCTTTCTCTCCTCTTTTGGTTTTATGTTGCATTTCAGTTTTCCCACCACCTCTGTCTGATTTCCTTACACGTTTCCTTCTTCAATCCAGTTTTTTTTTTTACCCGCTTATATCTTTTTTCTTACCCTCTCCTCGTCTTTCTCATCTCATTTTCGCCTCTTTTTTTGTCTATCATCCTAAATCTCCTTTGCGCTTTCAAAGCGAAGGAGGAGATGAGCACCGTGGTTAGGAACAGTAAATTTGACAACAATGCTGACGATCTATGATGAATATCATAAATCGACTCACTGAATCTCTTAAATGGATATCACCATAAGGAGAATAGCATCTGCAGTTTGTACCGCAGCTGACAAAAATCTCAAAGAAATACTTTTTGGCACGAGTGCACAAAAACGTGTGCAAAGTTTTATGCCAAAACAAGTCCCAACACTGCTCTGCTCCACCTCATTTGTATTCAGCTTTGATTGAGCCAGTAAATGACCATGGAAATGACCAGGTGAAGTACAACTACTGTGTGGAAAAATGGTTTGGCTCACAGGTGGCTCCACAGGAATTAAACCTGGATGCACTGAGCTCATACTGTGGACTGTATCACAAATCAATCACATTTTTTTTCTTTTTACAGGTACTTGAAGCTTTCACGGCTGTGCACCCACTGCTCAATATGATTATACTGTGACTGCTATATACTTTTATCTGGATGGGGGAGATGACATTATCCCTGCTGTCTCCTCCTGCCTCCCCATCCCCAAGCTTGAGCTCACTGACCTGGACACAGGGGTGACGTAGTTTCCTGGGAAGACACCAGAGGCAGCTGTTCTCAGTGAGGTGCCTTTAAACCATCCGTCCTGACACTTCTCTGTCACCCGATACATCTCTCCTTTCCTTAGTTCAAGCTCGTCAGCCTTTTGGGGCTTGTAGGCATATAGAGCCAAATATCTGGGGAAACGAAAAAGGAAAAAAAAAAAAATCTTAATTGCCTTTTAGTGGCAAACGACTGTGCAATAGCGTGAGTTATACTCATAAATGCAGTATATTTCAACTCTAATCACTTTGGGAGTGATGTGACCACCGAGCTGACTATGTCGTGAACGGGAGCCTCATCAACATGTTGGTGTTGTGTCATGCCTCTGGTTAAGTCCACTGATAAATTGAATATTTGTTCATTATTATTCATTATATCACTGTGTTTGACCGCGTTTTTGTGTTGTCGTCGCTTTCTCCGAGTTAACGTATATAAATGAGCGTCTGCTCGCGTGTCTCCGGCGCAGACATGTGTCCTACGTGGCGCCAGTCTGTAACAGAGAAAGATTAGACCAAAGGGTAAACAAGCGCTATAAGCACTGCCTCCCGTTGCCATGGTAACAGATGTGGGGACCGTCTCCTGCCTCCCCATGGCAACAGACAAGGTTGCCAGGTCAAGATGGAAATGTCTGACCTCATCAGTGAGACATATCTGCAGCCACACATTGGTGTGTGTGTGTGCTGTAACTGAGTGTTTTTGCCCAAACAGCTAAATTCTAATAAAATCACATATTTATTAAATACGACTGCTGCTGCTGTGTATATAACTCTAACCCTGGTGAGGGCCCTTATTGTCCCTTTCCCTGGCCCTTAATAATCCCTTAAACTAATTCTAACCTTGGACAAAGGGAAGACTAAACAACAACTTTCTTCACTCTCAAGGTTTAAACCCAAACTGGTCCGTCACATACACAGGAGTTCAATATCAGAGACACACTCGGTTACCTGGGTCATTAATTACAAGGTAAATTAATGAACAATCCTGCACAGCGCTGGCACCTCACCAGCCATCTGGATGTGACTGGAGGGATTACATTCCACAAGACTTTAAGCACTTGTGAGTGTGCCAGGTAGATTTTGTTGGTCTTAATCCTTTTTTTAAAAAAAAAAAAAAAATATTATCAGCATGTGTGAAGTTGGTGAAATCAGTAGCAAAGCCTCTAAGTGCAGCCTGTGCAGTTTGTCCTGTGAATGCATACCGAGTCATATTGCTCCAGTGATATCCATGCGTAGCGACTTAATTTAATTTTCTAGCACATTTGTACGGCTGGAGTAAAGAAAAAAAAAAGTCGCAGCACAACTTCCTTGTGATCTCAGAGTTTAAGATGCTGACCATGTAAATGTAACATCGGAAGTTCAAGAGTTTAACATTTCCCTTTCGCCCCCCGTTTTCCCCTGTTTCAGCTGTTTTTTTTTTTTGTCCACCATTCAAGAAGAAAACCAATTTTGCATAAAAGTGAGTTATGTTATGTTCCCTCTGAGGTGGAAATAGATGATAAACCACAGCAAATATGAGGAAGACCAGTGTGACTGACAGCTGCTGTCGACACCTGGATGCAAGTGACGTTTCGAACACAAACCGCCAATCTTTCGCGCGTCATACCGGGTCGTCAGGTAGAGTCGGGTATCAGCACAGCATGCTGCAGTAAAATGGATAGGAAGTATAGTATGACCACATGACTGTGCTGTTGAAGGCTTTGCTATGAAACACTGATGTAACTGTGTGCTTGTGAGCCTATATTTCCTTTCTGAGAGGGATTTCATTCTTGACCAGTGGAGGAGTAAATGCAGTTTCAGAGGTGGTGGAACATGGCCAATATCTTTGGGCAAAAGAGGAAAAAAAATATTTTTAAACACAGCCAGAAGCTGGACTCGGAAAATCCTGCTTGCTACTCAGGCACAGATCCATGTTAATAAATCAGAACAGGCAGGTGTGAGGAGGGACTATAACCCAGGTCGCAGGTGGGTTGTGCTGACAGCACCCCGAGGCGTACTCACATGTTGAGTGGCAGCTGCACCTTGGCATGGGCCAGCAGCTCAGAGGTTATTGATGCCACTTTGGGGGGCACCAACACCCCTGCCGTAGAGGGCGAGGGACCTGGGGGAGACACGTCCTAAACACAAACAGAAAGACACATGAGTGGTTTTCATTTAGAACAAAAGTTTTTTACAAGTATGTGCCTGCATCCTTATCAGCTTTTCAGTATGCATCCTGGGTAATATTCAGAGACAGGAAAAGTACATTGAACGCAGGTGTGAATGCAACCAGAGGCAATACATGTAAAAGCAATGCATCTGCAGTTGAAGGCTGTCAGACGGATCATTTTATTCATATGGAACTGTCAGGGCGGGTGACAGGGGAATATGTTATAACCAAAGAGAGAGCTGGTTTTGTAAAATGAAATTGTATGTTTACTGAAACCAGAAAATACCAGCAATGCAATGTTGTCGTTATGTTTTGCTAGTTTTAGCACTTTAATGATGTTTTAATATCTGATTTGTTACACTGAAAATACAAATGTCACTTGTATAATATGACATATTGTTTCTGTTTACTCTAAGAGATTCTGACGGCGCGGTAACGCCATGCAAATGATGCTACTGATCATGACATCAAAAAACAGAGCTAACTGATCAATCCAAGGGGGGAGGAGTCATGTTACTCAGTGCCGCACAATCATGCCACAGCATGACAAGAAATTTTGAAATGTTTTTTTTATTTTTTATTCCACCTTGAGACCGGTAACCCACGCATACCTAATTAAGATGAAATAAAATCATTAGTCAAGTTCAATGCTAACAACCTGATTTTGAAAAAAGTTGAACGCAGAAGTATTTCTCCACTAAGACACTATCTTTGGTCCAGAAATGGCCCAGCATACTTCAACTGCCTTCATTGTGTGTGTTCACTTTACAACTTTAAAGTGCTTTTTCAGGATTAACACCAGCTTTTCTGTGAGGGTAAGGCACTTAGTTGTGATGGTAAGTGTGTCCTCACTATGTTATAAAAACACATTTGTTTGTTTGTGTGTGTGTTGCATGTTTGTACTTGGATGCGTGCAGCAGCTCTGGGGTCCGAGGAACTGATGAGCACAGGGTGGGAGATCTCCATGCTGTGCCTGTTGTTGAACTGGGCTGCCCTCTGGCTGACGGACAGCGCTGAAAACGAATGTCGCTTCTTGGCGTTTTTCTTCCCTTCGCCTCGCCGATGGCTGGAGCCGTTCCCATTCGAGGGGGAGGCACTCGGGGAGGGGCCCGGAGCGCAGGGGCCCAACGGGACTGGTTCAGAACTCGGACCTGGAACGTTTGTTGGCTGAGGTTTGTCAATCTCCATTAACTGCTTGGCCGTTTCATTTAACTGAGAGGAGAGGAGAGGAGAGGAGAGGAGAGGAGAGGAGAGGAGAAGTAGTTCACATGATGTTAGATGTCAGCCCTCATTGGTTCACACACACAATATGATATCAAGTGAGCTTGTGTGTCCTTTCTCCACTTGCTCATCTTGGCAGCCTTTCAAACAAGTGGTCCAGTGAGAGAGAAACACACTTTGACTGTCTCTCTCTCTCTTGTTCTCTCTCTCTGTGTCAAACAAACAAACACTCTGAAATAACTCAAGAAGCATGAGCTTCCCTTTACCTTTTGTTGATTCAAGGTTTCAGACTGTAGACTTTAGGCTCAGTATCTATATGGGTGGATTAGCGAAAGACTGCGTCCAGATGCATGTGCAGACGTCGCACACGAAATGTGCATCCCGCAAAAACAATGGGTGGGTGACCTCAACCTCTTACAGCTTCACCGTGTCTTTATTTTTAACAACTTAAACTAAGTGCACGGCAAGGCTAGACTACTGCTCTCCTTTGTTTTCTTTTATTAGAAAAACCAGCTCATCAATGGAAGAGCTGGTGAGTGAGCTTTAAATATCCAACGCGTTCACACATTCTCAACACACAGTGAATTTCCATTATTAAGTGTGAGTGTGTTCTGTTCTGGTGTTTGAGACAGGTGGCAGAAAATGCACAAGTTAGTTGTGACAATCTGATTGTGTACATGTATAAAATGTCTATTCACGTCCAATGTATCCAGGAAATTATGAGAGGTGTCAAACTCAAGGCCCGCAGGCCACATGCGGCCCGCTAATTGATGACATGTGGCTCAACACTTAATATCATATTAAAATGAAAACATGGCCTGTGACTTCCTCTTCCTTTAAACACAGCATGTTATATTAATAATAAGACATTATCACATCATGAAATGTATTACATTCAACATTTTATATACATTATAATTATATATCAGCTCGTTTAGTGTTTTAATTACAGTGTTATTTACTTCATTTTTAGATTTATTTTTCATTATATAAATAATGTATAAAAAAAACACAACGTTTTTTTCCCCACTATTTTTTCCCTAGATCCGGCCTCTCTTGACCACTAGATCCCAGGACATGTGAGTTTGACACCCCTGGATTAATTAAATCCTGGAATTACATACATTACAATTACAAATATGAAATTACATTTCATATTTGTCCTCCATGTTGTTTTCACTGTGTGTGTGTGTGTGGTGATTTGCTATAGTTGATGTCATTCTGACGTGAGAAAATGCTGTCAGTGATAGTGTGGGCCGTTAACTTTTGCAACCAATAAGACTGAAGACACACTTATTATAGACAGGCTTATTCAGAGTAAATCCTCAATCATCATTATGTGGCATAAATGACACTGAGATGACATCACGATACAACGGCAATATAAAACATCTTTTCTGCATTACCTGACTGGGGTAATGACTGTTTTTTGTCCGTCTTTGTGTGAGTGCTCTCTGGTGTTTTGCGTCTCTAGTGTTCATCACGATAGATCTCACATACAGTGTAACCTTTTAAAAGTTGCATGAATACTGTGTATATCATCACGACATGAGACGTTTGAGGGAAAGCTGCTCTGCTTTTATGATCAGTATGCTGTGCTTAGACTAACACCTGACACGGTGTAGTTAAATAATGTAGTTAACATTCTTTCTGCACACAGTGTCCACAGTGACACAGTGAAGTAAATCAAAAGTCACACGGGCAGTTGACATGTTAATTGTCTATAAATCAATATTAACGTCTGTTATGAACATTGCTGGAGTAACTTATGGGGAACTTTAAAAAGCACACACAACACGTTTGTGCAGCATTTGTAGTGAGGAAACTCATAGACATAATGCATTACCCTAATCTCAACCAGTACAACTATGTCTGATCCTAATCCTAATCCCAATCCTAAACCGGAACCCAATTCTAACATAAAAGCAAGTCTAAACCCTCATAAATGCCCTTTAAGAGTTGACAAAGGGTGAGGACCAGCCAAAATGTCCTCACTCCCACACACAAATGTGTTTTTACATCTGAGTGGGAACACATCATAGACATAATGCATTCCCTAGCCCCCTTACCCTAACTTTAACCATCACAACTAACTAAGTGCCTAACCCTAACCTAAAAATGTCAAAATGTCCTCACAAAAATAGGTTTGTGTGTTTTCTGGACCCCACACACACACACACAGTGACACAATGAATACATTGACAGTCAACATCAGCTTCAGCCCTCATTTACATCAAAATCCTGTCTGTTTAACAAAACCTCAAACTCCTGAACAGTCCCTGGAGAGAATGTCAGCAGTTCTTTCTCTCCCTGTGTGTGCGTGTGTGTGTGTGTGTGTGTGTTCTTGTCTTTGTGTGCCTCTTTAGAACCTTTCTGGCATAAACAAACTTTATCAGGACCAGTGGACCTCATGTGGACCAAAACCTGGTCCCCATGAGGAACTGGCACACTTTAGGGCTCAGACTTGAATTGTGGTTAGGTTGAGGTTAGGTTTAGGCATTAACTGGTTATGGTTAAGATTAGGGATGGTGCTTTGTTTAGGCTGTCCAAGTGAATGGAATTCAAAGCGGTGTCCTAAGAAGAATAGCTGTGCAAACCTGTGTGTGCGTACAGGACCACCCTGTCTTAGCTCAGTGTTGGCGATGTTTCATTTCCATATTAATAGATATGCTAATCAAAGCCACAGCATATGCTAATGAGCTTGATGGATTGATACTGCACATATAACTCCGCTTTCTCTCACGAGGCTGATTAGAGGACACACAAACGTTGCACACGCACACACGCGTGCACACACAGAAGGTCAGCGAGGCAACACACACCTCTCAGAACTTATACTCCAAGCGGTCAAGTAACTTTTACCCCCCATGCACTCGAGTTTGAGCCTCCACATGTACCCACACAAAGAGAGCACACGGACACGCGGTCACACCAGTGATTGCTGTGTCAGTTCCTCTTTAACTACCAGTGTTATAGTGCCCTCTCCTGCTGCAGTAAAGGAGATAAGTGTCTGTGTGTGTGTGTGTGTGTGGTGATGCTGTTGTTAGCGACAACTCTTCATTTAGTGCTTTTTGGCTGAATGAAATCTCCAAGGTCCAATATTAGGTTTGGAGCTAACTGTACCCTGTGTAGTCGCCGACTTTTAGAGGATGATTTTTCTCTGCGGGTAACAATGAAGCATGAGCTGACGAGCTTACATCTGCACTGTGAAAAGGGTAAGCCACCAAGATGCATGCCTGCCGATGTGCGCACACACACACACACACAAAAGTGTGGCGTGGTCCATTTAAAAATGTGGTCTCTTGTCCTTGACATCGGAACATTACTTTTATTTGCATTCACGAAAAGAAAGTTACATATCACAAAAGCTGGACTCCATGTACTGTACATGCAGTCTTTTAATACATTCATTACCATTCCTGCACGAATGACTAAATCAATACAAAAGTAACACATACATCTGTGCTTATTAGGATTATCACTAATTAAATGTTTTAAATCTCACATTTAATACACCTTTCGTCCACATACCACGTATAGGCTCTCACTTTTATTTTATCCCCTTAATTTAATCACAGTTTACTGTTAAGGCTTGAGCATAAGGCATTGGGGGGAAAGAAATATTAATTTGGCCCCAAAACCAAGAAGGAAATTTAAAAATAATCAACCACGACCTCAGTGGAATTATAGCATTTATTTGAAGCGTTATAAGTAGATTTGTTCCCAGTAAGTGGATCTTTAAAAGCAGTAGTACAATGTAGCGGCACAATCCACAGATGTATGATGTAGATACCTGTGCAGTCTTATTAAACAACAACTCAGTGTACAAATGTTAACTTTTCCAGGTTTATTTAAAACCGGGAAAAGCATCTTCACTGTATGCAAAATAAAGCTCCCTAACAGAGTTGTTTAACATCCCCGCTACCAATATTGATTCATATTAAATCCCTGTAATACACCGACGGCACGCTGCGAACAATGTTTTCTGTCACACTCCATTTTTAGAAACTCGGGATATTCACATCCGCGCTCTGAGGCAACAACTCGAAGAAGTGCGCCGCATCCAGTACGACACCATGCACACACATACAGAGAGAGAGGAGATCAGTAGAGGTCCAACTGGGCCCCCCCACCCCTCCTCATTAACTGCACACACACACACACACACATGCTGTGTCAGAGTCATGGAGCGGTCTAAATTATTGATGCATCTCTGTTCAATCGGAGTCCCCGTGCGTCTGTGTGTGTTTGTGCCAACTTTTCTTAGCTTATAGCCTAATAGCCGTGACCTGAGAGGGTTGTAGGGGCAAGCGGCTAATATCAGCGACTGAAATGACTGGATGATGAAAAATCCAACCCTATGTAGAATGTAAACGCAGAGAGAGAGAGAGAGAGAGAGAGAGAGCAGTAAGATTACAAAGAAGAAAGAGAACACCGTCTTTACATGTACGCCTCTGTGCGCGTGGAAATCAACACGTTTTGTTTCATAATGGCATCTCTGCTAAGTGAATGCATCTTCACTTAATAGCAGATAAGACGTAATAGAGAGCGATGTTTGAAACCAGTGTGAAGGATGAGTCATGCCGGTAGTCTCTCTGCCTGCTCCTAGTTTCAACACTAATGAAGTTCTCTAAGCCGCAGTGCATGAATACACAGCGTGTCGAGTACTCCACGTGTCTTCTTCCCAGTCGGACTGAACCGTCTTTGTCAGTTTTTAAGGTTTTTACGAAATATTTGGACACAATAAAATCTGTGCGTTCACAGATTTTATTTGTTAGGTGACTACAAGAGCAAGAAAGGTGGATTAACACATCATCCTGGCCTTTTTCCCCCAGCTTAAAATGTGATCCACAATAAAAAAAAAGTGCATGATATGAAGGATTAAAATAAACTGGAATGGCATTATGAAAGAAGGTATAATGTTTTGTGGAGGTGGATTTTATTTTATATATCCTTTTTTCAGAGCGGAAATCCCTTGAATAAACATCGGAGTAAAAAAAAAAAACCCACAGTCTTCCTAATTCAATTTGCATTCCTGCAGCAATTTTACAGTTTACAGCCGAATGTACAGCAGGCACCATGCAGAGACAATAACGTGGCGCCTCGGTGCAGAACAAAAACCTTATATTTGAATAATAAATGCGGAATAAACTTGCTGAAGGAGTAAAAAAAAAACAAAAAACAAATATCTAACATTAAATGCTGAGCCCAAACTCCGAGGTCAGTGAGGGAGCTTTGAAAAGCAGGCCAGGCAGTGCCGAGAAGCTCACATAGACTTAAATCCATACGACTCAGTTTTCATTTGAAAACAGCATTTTGAGAAAAAGATCTGTCTCACCCAAACACACCTAAAAATACACATCACATGGTAAGGTCATTCTCCACTCTGCCGAGAGTATTGTGATTTAGAAACAAGAGGTCTGTTATGAGACGAGGTGGAAAACGGTAAATGAAGTCAGTGTTAAACAGCTGACGCTTGAGTCGCTGCAAATAAGAACCAGTGAGTGCACTTTTAAAGCAGAAGTGAGGCCAGCGGTGTTTTTAAAGTTCTCCATTATTGGTGGAGTGGACATATTAGGAGCAGATTTTACGTATACTGTAGCTTAACCTCGATCACATCATCTTAAAAAACGACAGAAAAATAGCAGGAGGCTGGAAAAAAAGGAGGAAAATAAAATTAGTCATAGATGAATATCACTTAAAGAGTCCAAGGTTTGGTCACTTTTCTTAAATGTTAAATTCATTTAATGCTGCATTAATTTCATGTCTCTATCATCCCGGAGATTCTCCTGTGGGATTCTGTGATTCAGTGACTTAATTCAGCGTGAGCCGGTGCCAGCAAATAAAAAAAAAAAACCCACTGCCAATACAGTACTGTGTGTTACACCACATATCAAAACAAAGTTATGGATTATAGCAGGAGCAGTGTCCCGGGTAACAGCATAACATATAAAGCAACCTCAGGAAAAAGCATTTACCGGGGTTGAAATAATATTTAAAACCAAGTAAAATCATTTTTTCTAACTCGACTGTGACAAAGTAACCAACGGTCACTGATATCCCGAATGTTTTGTTAACATTTTCAGTGAAGGAAATTTTAAAACTTCCACCCACGGAGAAAAGCATTTACCTACTTTCTTATCAAAGTAGACAGGATATAGTTTCCCTGAGAGACACTAAACGCTTTCCGTCTTCTCCCTCCAAATTAGCAGGATGATAAATGGAATCTGTTCTGCTGCAGCATCATGGTTGCTTATACAGCCCTTTCTGTAACGACTTGATAAGTGTGTGTGTGTGTGAGGGAGTGGGTGCTGCGTCTGTGGCATTACCTCCACATAGAGAATAGGGAAGATGCCAATCTTGTCTCCCAGCATACCCTCGGCCCAGTTCTCGTCCACTCGCCTGATGACTGTCAGAACCTCATCCTGGAGACAAAAGGAAATGAGTGAGACTACAAAAAAGACACATACACATCCAAAACCACAGCTACGTCGTTACTTCTGACTTTCAAGAAATATATATATATATAAAAAAAGTAAATGAATGACTGTGGGAATAATGTTTTTAATCAAAGTGCATGTTTGGTGTCCTCTTCTTCAACCGTCGAATGAATCCCTGCTACTCTGTAACTGTACTGTAGTTCTAAGTAGTTCTTCTTGTTTTCATGCTAACGTTGTAAAGGATTCAAATAAACACACTGATGTCCCTGCATGTTGGAGCCCACTAACGGAGAAGAAGGCCTACATATGTTTGTTTTTTTCTAGATTGGAAGCTTCTGGGTTTACTTCATTTCAGATGGTTTCGTTTTAAATCTTTCTTATTACTTGTTTTTGGGTTGACTTCATGACGCACGTCACTGCTCATCACACATCATCGCGTATACGCTGCTGTGGATCGCGGCAACAGTGTATGACGTTTTGGACAATAACAAACCCGAGAAAGACGTTATTGTTTCGGTGACAACACTTTCCAGTCCAGTTGGTGGTGCGCTTCTTGATTTGATCAGAAGAGACAATGAGACGATGAATAAGACGGTCACCATGGAAACGTGCTTGAGGTTATATGAGGAAGTCCGCCACTACACTCGCACAAACGACTCAGTGTTTAAAGAAACAAAAAGGACATGGTGGGAAATGGCAGCTACTGGAATAAAAGGTGAGATCGACACTGACTCGGAGCCTCATTTTAGTGTGATCACAACCGTGGCCATGTACTCACATGTGGAAATCTGAAGCAGCGCTAAGCTCTAAGAGCCAGACATGCATGACCTGGCTCTTTTCATCTATTTTCACTACATCAGAACCTTGTGACAGAGGCCATTACTTTGCAAAGAACCACTCCATATAGAGGCCGATGCGGCGATTATTAAAAGCCTTTTTACTCTATACACTTGAAACACAATTCTACTTAGGTAAAACTTCAAAACAATCTGCTTCTATCTGGATTCAGAACCTCTCAAGCTCTACACGAATGAATGGAAACGTGTCCGTGGGAAAGTCTCCTTGGGGAATTTCAAATGAGTTCAGGTGAGGGCTCTGGCTTTGCCACACAAGGACATTGACAGTGACAGATTCTCCCTAACCTTCACTTGTTTCATCTTGTCCTGGTCATTGTCCCACTGGAAGGTGTAGCAGGTTTTCATTAAGGACTTGTCTGTCTGTACTTGAACTTTCTATTAAACCCCGGGCCAGTTTCTCTGTCCCCGTCATTGAGAAAATACTCCCGACAGCTTGACGCTGTCACAACCATGCTTCATCAGTGGGATAGTATTTATCAGGTGGTGAGCAACACCTGGTTTACTCCAGACATAACAAAAAAAAAACAGTTCAATCTAAGTTTCTCATCACAACAGAGAAACACCTTTTTCTTTTTACACGGAGAAAGTTCTTTAGGGGCTTTTGTGTGTCTTTAACTCAGGAGAGATTGCATTTATAGAGCACTTTTCAACGCTACAAGTCCACTCAAAGCACTCTTGAGTCATTTCCACACATCAGTTATATGCACTCATACAGCATTGGGACATTGAGGTAAACTGGGGTTTAATGTTTAACCCAAGGACACATCTCCAGTAGTGCATGCAGACTGAAGGATGTCACCCTCTGCAGCTCTGTGAAGAAATATCTCAAAGGCGATGAGGAAGTAACTCAGTTATACAGTTATTTATGTGATATTTCATGTCTTCTGTTTTCAACCCTTCATGCTCACGCAGCACAAATCAGTGATAAATTGCCGTGGGAATAAAACACCACTGTGTTAATAGATCACATCTTCAAGCTTTACAAAACGCACTTTTTTTCCGTCTTCTTATGTGTTCTCGAATTAGAGATAAAAGACGTCACAACACAGACTTTTTTCCTTTCATTTGTGTTCAAGCCAAGCGCACTTTGTACTGTGACGTATTTTCCAAATTTCACATGTTCAATTGAGTACTTTTTTGCAAGGGTGTGTTTACATAGTTGGTGAAAATGAAAGAAATATGTAATTTCGTCAGATTGCCTACAGGTTGTGCTGGAAAAAAAGGATAGAAGACACTCTATATTGCACATTCTTATAGCCTCTGTATATACGTTTTAACAGAGTAATGGGGGGGGAAAAAGCAGCGTGAATTCTCGGTGTTCAAAGGGTAAAAACGTGTGAATTTGAGGTGGCGTAGACGGATGAGGAAATATTTAAATGAATAGAAAGTGACAAAAATGTGCTCTAATGCATTGTACCGTACACCAGCCACAAAATGTGTAAAAAAAAAAAACAGACTTCATCATGAATGCAATGTTCCCTCTGCTGCCCCTCTCCTCACATGTATCTCACGGTCGTGCTAAGGCCATTAGGAACGGCGGTGATAATAATAACATGTCCATGCATTAGTCGTACTAAGCTATTACCTCTCACACTGAGAAAACAATAGCACACACACCGGTTCTGCATGACAACGCGCGTACGACACACCACAGGGTTCACGCGTCTCTGTGCGAGTATGGATTCATGTACAACTGAATCCCTAACCTGGTGATTAGTTTAGCAGCCAAACACAAAACAACGTGCCGTCGTCTTCCTCTTCTCGTTATTATTATCTTATTATCTGTTATTTTCCAGATGTGGACGACGGCGTAGTCGTGGCGAGGAATAGCTTCTTTTATGCTTTGCACTCCAGTGATCAGAGTGAAAGCGTGGACGGCGAAGAGTACAGTGCAATGTCATTTCCATAATCCTCCTCTCTTCCTCTCCAAAAACACTCCATGCAGAAACACCGTGTTAAGTTCAGCTCAGTTTTAACATAAACGTAACAGCGAGGGACAAAATGATAAGGTTTGAGGAACAGAACATTACAGGAATACAAATGACTGTTTACAGCAAAAAAAAAAAAACACTCTCCTCCCTCATCTTGCATCCGCCCTCTCATCTTAACCCTCTTCAAAGTGTAATTTAATAATACCCAGTGATGAACATCAGCCACTCGTATCATTCTCCTCTTGTACAACGGAGTGAAAGGTTGTCATGGATCAAAGATTTGGACTCGGCCTGAAACAAAATCCCCCTTGAATACCTGACTGATAATTCCATTCTTTAAAAAGCAAGACGAGACTAAATCCAGAGGAAGTTCATTGGAACTGTGGATAATTACTTATAATCCCAAAAAGCAGTTGACCTTAACAGATTTAAACAGAGACACAAGAACAGGCAGCAGCATAATCCGTGGCTAATTAACAAGCAGCCTAAATCACAGAGAACATAAGAACATTTCCTTTTTTTTCCCCCTGCAATCTCTTATTTTACTCCTCCTATGATAATGAAGCACTCTGGTCACAACGTACAGTATCAGACATGACCTGACATTATTAGACTGAGTAGAATTCAGATATGTTCCAGAAATGACAGCAATATTTAGTTTTTTTTAATATTTTTTTATTTTATTTTCCCTGCTGTTCCACAAGAGTGGAGGGTTAAATTAGTCATTTTACTGAGTAGTTCTCTGTGAGTTTAACGACGGCGTAAATACACCTTTAAAGACTTTTCTAGTTATCATAACACAGCTTGTTTCCAATTTGCAACGTCTTGGCCTAAGCGTTTCAATATGAGCACAGAGTTCAGAAAATCACTCGCCGGGAGCTTCAGTTCCCCAAAAAAATGTTTGTGTCAGCTTTCAAAACAACTCGAGCCAAATCCTCATGTGCGCTGGTTGCGATTAGGTCATTTTACGGTCAGCAGCTGCCGAGTCTCTGTCTCCACCCTACAAATAACTCCACATGTCAGAAGCGTCAACCTTCAGGGCCGATGATCAATGTCAGCGAAATATAGCGCTTTATCTTAACCGCAGCGGCGGCGATTAATCAATTATTAAACAACTATTTTAATAATGAATTCATCTTGGAGTTTGTTTGTTTTTTTAATAATTAAAACACGTGCTCGGATCTTAGAGCCTCTTAGATGTGAATGTTTTCTGGTTTTCTCAGCACAGTGTAACCAAGAAATCATTCAAATTGAATATTATTTTTGTTGGTGGACAAAGACAAACACATCATTTTGAGGTTTGGGAAACACCTACTTACATGTTTCAACATTTCTATGGACAAAAACGAACTAACTAAGTGATAATGACTCGTTCACTGCAAACCAAAATGACACACGATTACAAGGACATTATCTACATGAACTGAAACTAGACAGTAGCCAGATTGTATACCTCTAAAGAAGATACCATGCAGAGCACTTCCTCTCAGAAAATAACAGGCCTGTGTGGTAAAAGTTCATTACTATCATTACTCGTCAAAAAGACATATCATACCATCATCATCATCTAAATTGAACTGATTTGTTTTTAGCTGGCAGAGCCTCCAGGTTTCAGTTGTCCTTGAACTCTAACTGCCTTAGAGGCCAACTTGTTATTTTATTTACAAAAAACTTGTTGTTTTTTAAACTGCAGTTCCTGAGGGAGGGTACCACACAGAGTACACACACTTTACCCCATTTTAAATTGCAAAAAAAGAAAGAATTGCATCATCAGGAGAGAGTGTGTGTTACCTTGCTGAAGGCGAGACAGTCCTTGTCCTGGTCTTTGTCTTTGACCTCAAAGTCGTACAGTGCTTTGCCTTGGGGAGGGGTCTGGCTCAGGGGACGCAGCAACTGGATGTAACTCGCAGGCAAGAATCCATGGCAACCATTGAGCTCGCCGTGGTACCAGTTGTCGTCGACCTTGCGTCGCAGGATGATGATGTCGCCCTTGGAGAACTGGAGGTCGCCCGGCTCCTTTCCCTCGTACGAGTAGAGGGCTTTACCGCACGGCAGCGCTGGGATGTTCTGAACGAAAATGAAACACGTACAAACCACTTATTGTACAAGCAGAAGTATTTTCCAATTTGTGCTTTTGAACAGACATCAAATTGAAGTGATAAACACATCCATATGTTCGGCGTGCTGGAGAGGAACATTTCATTCCACAGTGCTGAGTCAACCTATTTTATGTGGTGGTGACCTGAAGTCACAGTAAGACTGAAGTCTTTATGATCTGGTTGGCAATAAGCGGCATCACTGGTGAGCCCAGCTTTCTCTGCTTAAACCCTTTGTTTCACGAGCCCTAAGGGATCTTACTGAAATGTTTATATTCTTTTTTTTTATGTTTTCTTATACTACTATTATTTGAAATACACTGTTTTACATTTTCTGAGGCCCTGAAACAGTCATCGCATCAAAGCCATAACCTTTGTGATGAGTGTTTAACAAGTGCCAAAAACAGACCAGGAACCTCCAGAGTGGAGCATTTACATGCTGCCGTTTACAAAAAAAAACTTGTATTGGGCTGCAAGGTTTTAACTTGTTATCTGTGGGCAGAGCGGTCGCCGGTGCTCTGTGCCGCTGCCTCATTGTGATTACCATAAAATGAAAGGAAGGTTGGCAGTTGTATAGCAAAGTCTTAACTTCATCATGAACCTCTACAGGGTAATAAAAGCTTTGCTGTAAAGCATTAGTGTCACTGTGTGGAAATGATGACAGATGACTAACACCTCGCAAACTTCGGGCCTTTAGCATTTCCTGACTTTACTCAGGAACTACCCTTTCATTCTTCGCCTCCTGTTAAGGGGGCTGGGAAGAGCCTTTGTGCCAGAGCGAGACAGAGTGAGAGTTCCAAGTTTGTTGTGTGACAGTAAAAACACAGAGCCCTTCTATTGTTGTGTCTGTTTGTGTTGCTCTCCACTCTTTTCATTTTTATAAGCAGCGACTCCTGCAGCGATCAGTAAATTAATTGGGAGGGTGGGAGGGAGGGGGGAAGCCCAGGAGGCAAACTGGAGAAACTCAAAACAGTGGAAAATCCAATATGTTGCCCTGGAGACACATTTCATAGAGTATGGATAGTTGGATTCGTGTTTCAACTTTCATTTTATTCCCCGCAGAAGTGTGTGAGATATGACTGATTATTAAAATGCTTGCCAGGTAATTGCTGCTACCACCTTGGGCTAAACACTGTAATTTTGAAAATGCCAGAGCGGTGTAATGCATGACTCCCTGGAGTTTCATCAAAGTCCGGTCTGTGTTTGTCTCACATATCATGGAAGTCATCGGCGGAAACAAACCGACCCGTTTAACTTCTCCAAACTGATGTGGATGGACAAATGTCGCATTGAATTCAGTTCGTGCTTATGTTTAGCGATAGGACGAGCTACCCATACCGATATTAGTCATTTTAGACTATTTATAAACTATGAAGCTGTTAACAACACATTTGTGATGAGTCATTTCAAAGACATCCTTCACCAACTGTGTAACAAAATGTTCTGCCATAAAGAAGAAATAAACAGCCCAAACATGACTCAGCGAAAATGCCTTTTCTGTGTCTTTGTGCATGGTGAAGAATGCGATATGTAGGATTTGAATTCACATTTTTATCTGTCCGACAACTTTGGTTAATCTCCAACAATTACCAGGGAATATTTAACAGAGGAGTCTGGTGCTGGCGAGTGGACTGTTTGCTAAAATATACCCTGGGCTGTATAATCAAAGCTCAGGAACAATAGCAAGGCACAATAAGCTTGTCAAACTATTATAGTATGAGAGTAAAGAATGACTTTTTCCCCGACCCAGGCCTGCGGAAGTGCACACACAGCCCAGTATAAAGTGATGATTGAGTTAATGTAGAGTGGGAGAAAGTCCAGAGCTTCGCCAAAGAGAAGGCTAGTGAACGTTTCAATGTCAACGCCACTATTCCATGGAGTTATGTGGATAGTTCTGATTGCAGGAGTAAAAGTGCCTTTACAGAAAACTTTTATGCTTTTCCAGATGACTGCAGCTGATGCGATCCTGACAGCAACGGCTGTCATTTCAACCGACAAAACCGATGATCGTCTGTTGAAGGTAAAAATGTTCAATGATCTCAAGCTAAGACAACGTTTTGACCTCACAAGATGGAGCAGTTGCAGTGCAACGCCGTTGAATGCTACAGTTTGAAGGCTTCTTATGGTACAGCAACACTAAAATAAAAATCAGGAACATATAAATCACAGGGTATAAGTAAAGTAAGTTTACCAGGACATCATAAGACAGTGGACATTTTTTATGACGTCATGTGTCCTCAGATGCAAACCCTTTTTTCTTTGTCTTGAGGATACCATTGATTCAAATCTTTGTCGGGCATTGCAATATTAAGATGAGAGGATCACCAGTTAAGGCACGGTTAAATTCTACTGGATATCAAAACATCATTTCCTCATATGGCCCCATTGGGTAAACTAACACAAATTGTTTTAACCAGCAGAGGACAAAAAAGTCAGACACAAACTGCCATATATTCGTCTTCTCCACCACACTCAAACACTGCAGTGCACGCTGACAACACTGGACATTATCTTGAAAGAGAAAGGGATTCAAATGTTTTATCGTGGGGAAAAAATTGAGAAAGAGAGGGAAAGGAAATGTCTAAGAGAATGAGTTTACACCAACACACACACACACACAGTTTCTCAAGATACCACATTTTATGGAGGAGCCCAGGGCTTGGCTGCCTGACTGTACTAAAATCAAAAAGTGATGCAATACGAGGAAACACACAAATGTACACATAATATATGCACACACACACACAAACAAATAAATAAAGTCCAAATTCCGCTTTCAACTTCTTTTTTAAAAAAAAAACAAAAAAACTATAATTATATAAATGAAATTGTAACTTCTGAGGTTGGTTCTAGCTATGGTTGCCAGCTTCCTGATAAGAAAATAAGGACAGTTATACTGTTTACATATTGCACTATTGAGCGAAAGACACACAAAGTTTCCCTGTTTTACAATAGTATTTCTATGTCTGTAACTTTCTATGAGTTAAAAAAAAACCCAATATAATCATGTTATTATATTTTTGCAATCATCTCTTTATCACCTGATCAGTATCCTCCTGTCACCATTTTACCTTTACAGCTCGCTACGATACACTATAATTTTCCTGTCATGGTTTTGACACTGACTTGATAATCAAAAGTCAAAGTGTGTTCTGTATCTGTTCAACACAACACATCTTTTATCTTTCAAATACGGAACAAATCCTTTCTTTTCTTACGGCATGGTTATTTATTATTACTGCTACCATGAGGCATGCGAGTATCATTGCGTTGCTCGTCTGTGATGTCTTCTCTGCTGCCTCTGCTGGACGAAGCTACCAGCTAAGATGAAATGTGAGTCTGCAAATTTGTTCTTTACTGCCATATGGTGTCGAACCCTGATACATAATACATAAAACAAAGCTTTGCTGCTGTTTTTGTTGGGGCATTTAATGTGGAACTAGGGCAAAGCTGCACTCACAATGTGGTAATTACAATGTGGTAATTACATTAGACAGTCAGATGCATTTCTAGGCTGTATGTTTTAAACTTGAATGTTTTTTTGTTTTTGTTTTAATGTTCCAGTTAAACACAACCATGTAAAATGTTTTGTAGATGAATAAAAACCTCAATTACCTCTATTGCACCGCTGAGGTCCTGAATGAGGCCAGCAGCAGCAACAGCAGCAGCAGCTCAACTGGAGCAGCTGGAATCCCCAAAAGGAAAAGGTAAGTTCCTAGAGGCTGCTGGAGGGCCAAGAATCAGCACAGTTATGCTGTTCAAAGCTGGTAGAAAGGAGGTCGAGGTGCTCTCTCTGCTGAGGGCATCATCCAAATTTTGGGCTAGGCTGCTGTCTAATTCCTTTCTGAACCGACAGAGGCATGCAGGTCAAGCTGTGTGAAGAAAAATAGAAATGAACCCCACCTGTACCCATCTTAACTATGGACTATTTTTGTCTCGGACTGTGGATAAATAATGAATGTGCATGCATATAGTGCCTACTGGAGCCAACAGGAATCATTTAATGCCTTGAAACTGCAACTCCTGTAGTGCCATTCTGAAGGGGTCACTACACAGACGAAGGTGCGGCCAAGAAGCATCAACTGTGCTATGCTGCCACTTAAGCAGAACGTTGGCTATTCAGCTATAAAAACCAGACACGACAAGACACTTGCGAGACATTTGTTAAGTGACTAACTCATAATTTGATAAAGGGAGTAAGTTTCTTTTCCTTTTTCCTTTCTCCTAACGTGCTTTTTTTCTGCTGAGCTTCATGATGGAGTGTAGCAGTGTTAGCACCTTGGTTAGCTTCTTTACAACACTATAAAAGCCCTTTAACACGTGCACTTTACTCCATAAATGTTCTGGCAAGTTTACGTGTTGGCAGTGTGTTCGAAAAGGACCCTTGCTCAATGTAAAACTCACTGAGGATTTTCCAGGAGGGCTTAACATTTCTGCAACTCCTCCTTTATTGCTCAAGTGAAAATGCTGTAGCAACAACATGCACAGATACTGATGAGACAAGCAAAAGATACCCGAGTAAGGCTACAGTACAATATGTGCCTCCACCTTCATACGCCAGCTGTGTTACATGGTTATTCTAATTATTTATTAGTAACATGTATATTTACAGATAGAATTAGGACTGTTTGTTGTACTTGCAGTAATGAAAAAGCCCTCGCGTCCCAACCACATAACGTGGGGATTGCAGCAGTTTGCTGACACTTAAGAGGATTCCAGCCGATTGTTACAAGCCCACTTCTTGTTTCGTGACGAATGGTCAAAATTCGCTAAAATTCTGATGGTTGCCGTCGCCATGCGCTTTTTAATCTGCAAAGCCTTCTGATAACTTTTCATCTTTGACCTCTTTGCGTGGTACAAATTGACCTGTTTTTATGTTGGTACAATAAACGTGCTCAGACGGGTCCATTTACGGAGCATGCAAATCGCCAAGACGGAAGCCGAATCCGACATGGCCAACTTCCTGTTTGGTCAAAAAAAGGGCAACAAACTCAGCAAAAGTGACACTGAAGAATGACGACTTTCAACTGGGGGCGCTATTGAACCACAATGCCAACGCACTATGCCACATCGTATTTTCGCTAGTCATCGCAAGTTTCCAGAGTTTTAATGCATCTTAGCCATTCAAAAATGACCAAAAACCCACAGAATAATAATAATAATATGGAGAAAAAAACGAAAGACTCCTTGCACTTCATGCTCAGGCCCTAATATTAATAGTTGCATTACAAATTTGTCACTGAAGCAACCTCTTTAATCCATGTTTTAATGGCTTCTTTTGTTGTCCTTATCTGAGGACTTGTGAATGACAATAACCAGGACAGTGCACTCACCTTCTGTGCATTACAAACACTAATTACTGCACCAGATGGATGAGTATTTAGTTGTGTGTGTCCTGCCCTTAGGGGCATTCATACACAAAAACATGGTACCTCCATCAGCCAGGACCAAGAGTCCCATCTGTTTAAAATCTCTTAGGGAGGTGACTTGACCACCATGGGACTGACTGCTCTTTCAACACACACCGGCACACAATGGCTGACCCATATTTCACTATTCAATGAGATGCTCGGTGGTGGTAATGTATCCAATGACAAAAGTCGATACAAATAAATGCAAAGGAGCCCTTAGCAACAGCTATTTAGTAACATTATCAGAAAACGTTGCTCCACCTGCCCATTCAAGTGTCAACAAACCCTAAACCCACCAGTGACACTGACAATTCATTCTTACATCTGTACTCTCACAGGAAGCCTACACACTTCCCTGGCACAACCACTAATTACCAAGTAATTCAATCATTATATCAGACGTAATGGCAGTATGCTCTCATCTTGAGCTCTAATTAATACAGTGGCATCTGTCACATTGATTCTTCCAGAGAACTTCAAAACACCAGCACATTCAAAAAAATTCTCGCTGTGTGTGTGTGTGTGAATGTCACAAGAGAAACTGAGCCGTCTATGTCATTGTCAGTTAAAGCACATAGATGTAGCTGCTTGGGAATGAGTAAATAGCACTGCAGAGAACACACATACATGTGTGCATACTGGGGAAATCAATCTGTTTTTGGAAATCAGAAGACAAATGATGATGTACGCATACCCACACACACACACATACACGTCCTTACAACAGGGTTTAAGTCTGAATGCGACACACTCAAGCTGAGCTTATTAAATCAATAATTAACAGCCACTCTCAGCTCTGTGTATGAGAGCGAGTCAATTAGAAGCACTTTTGTCTGGCTGGAACAATACCTTACAAAGCCAATGGCTCTCATAACAGTGACTTAAATTATAATAATTTCTTCAATCGCAATGCTGATTAGCTTTCGCACAACAGGAACTTTGAGCTTGGGGTTTGTTCAACTTGAAAGACGTGACGTGAACGATCAATTATGCCACATTTGTATGAGGGACATGACGTTTCTGTTATGAACATTGAGACCAAAGACCCAAATAAGCTTAAACCCCCCCTTTTTTAATCATTGCACTCGACTTTGATTACAGTACCATCACTCACTCCAGCTTCTCCAACAGATTCCATTTATGTACAGATTTTAATTTGGTGAAGAAACGTCCATAAGCTGAAGTTGATTTATGAAATCATTTGTACAATATAAACTACAATAGCAGTAAAAAAAAATAGGGTCTAGTGAACATTGATATGCACATTAAGATGTGTGCATTTATTAATTAATTGGAAGGGAGAATGGAAAGACTAAATCCAAAAGGAGAAACCTGTTGTTGAGGATGAAGCTATATCGATGGTGATTGAGGCTTTATTGTTTGGAGGTCAAAGGTCTGGTGCGACCAATAAAAGAAAATCTGTTGACTGGCAGCATGTAACGCCTGCAGTAACCACTACTGCCATTATTGTAGCTTTTTTGGGGACTTTGTTTCTCCATGTTTTATGGTTGTATTCACCTCTGTCATGGCTACATCAAGAAAAGCGAGTGATAGCGGGCACGGGTATTGTTGAGATCAGGACAAGGTGGTTGGATATCAAAACTGACACCAAGACACATGGTGTTGTGTATTTGAAACCTGTGATGTAGTCTCGGCTGGTGGGAATCAGCAGTCACAAGATCTCCTTGCCCTTGACTTACTGTCTTACTGTCTCATTGCCGGTGTTATTCAGAGGGAAGGATGGAAGAGGCTGCTTCTGCTGCTGCTGCTGCAGTGAACCAGCTAAACAAGGCATCAGCTGAGCATGAAGCATGAACCACATTACACACTTCAGAGCGTATTCCCTACTCTACATGTCGTCTGAGACAAACTTGTTTAGTGTCGGCTGTAACGTTGTTGCAGAACTGTATAACTGTGACAAAGATTGCATTTGAGGTCCCCATTAAAACTGGCATTGGTCCTAAAAGGTTTTGTTTATCAGTGGAGCAACGTTGGAAAGCAGAAGATTAGTTCTGTCTTTGTAAAATGCATTTGACATTTGCATCAGCACTGTCGTCTTATTGTAAAGCAGATGTCTTTGCAGTTAAGGAGGTAAAAAAAAGTGCCAGAGTTAAAAAATCCTGTTTAACTTTGCTAGTTATTATTCTTAACTCGACTATTCTTGTTGTGTTAGTTGTTATTCTTGTCTAATTTCCTTTCCTACAGCTGCTGGGCTTAATTAATTTAGAGTGGATGTTATTGAGAGTGAATCTCATACTTTACATGGAGATCCCCAAAGTGAGACTAGTTTTCCTGAGAGAGATTGTTTGGGTGGAATGGAATTTATGTCACGTAAAAGAAAGTGGCTTTAAACATGACATGTTTTAATGAACCTTTTGAATTTACCTTAAAAAAATGATAAATTATTGTATTTTGTACTCATGCTCCATATTTAACCCAGGGATTCCACTGAATGCCTGCACTTTTATTTTTGCCAGATGACAAGCGGAACAGGAAGTCAAACACCTTGACAACATTAAAAGCATTATTGTCTAAATAAAAGCCCCACTTTTGTCGCTTGGTTTCAATCACTTTGTTTTTGTAATCGCTTGGGGCCATAACCATAATTGAAACAGGAGTTTCAATTAATTGCACAGCCTTAGCCAAAATGATTCTCAGTATCAGTGTATACGGTATATATATATATAATAACATGTTATTTTCTTAATGGCTGGTAAAGAAAAGGTGGTAAATGTGTCCATTCAAAAGTGCTGTAGATGTAAAATTAACTGAATTACATCGGTATTACGATTAAGATACGGATACAGAAAAAGTCTAAACCTACTTGGTTCAAATGTGTGTATCAAAGCACAGGGAACAAATGTGCATTTGTCCACTACAGTAAAATAATGCCTGGCGCAGCGGTCAACTCTATATTACTGTACATACTAGGTTGTTGTGTTAGTACACATCATGGTTAATGGCCGCAGTGGCAGTTCCTACTGGTTCCCAGTGGAGAGTGTATTCAAATCTGGGATGTCCAGACTGGCAAGAATGCACAATACTGTATGGCATCCTCATTTGCTGCCAAGAACATATTAAACGTGAAATGTCTGCACTCAGCCTCTTTGTGTGTCGCACTGCACATTCACAATTGTATTTGATGTTTCCGCAGTGAATCAAACGCTACGGAAATCTCATAAATATAAATGCGTGCACAATCAAAAAGTATCTTTTTTAGTGCTCTGACACGCAGAACATGACAAGGCAACAAAATAATATATGTCAGGTGAGGACAGAACGTCGGTGAGTGTTGCTGGCTTCGTGTCGTACACCTGTACTGAAAGTGAGTCCAGTATGTTACTGGAGACACATACAAATCTCCATGTCTTTTAGTGCCTACGCAGTGTTTTTTTTTTTTTTTTACAAATGAAGCCACACATTCATTAATATATGTAAACAGTTTTTCAATACTTGCACAAATGGAAACAAAAGCAAAGCTGGAACAAACGATGACGACAACACACCCACATATTATCACTGCACACCTGTATCTTGCAGTGGGGTTGAATATTTTGCTCAACCATTTCTCCGAGTACACAATAATAACGGTTCAGAGAAATATGCATTTTAATTTCAACTAAACTGCATGAGTAATGTTACTGTCCGGGAAGCGGACGGCACATTTTTGAGGTTTCAGTTCAGAGGAAAAAACGGTTGCGTTCTGGGAAGAGGACATGGAAGAGCTTTAGGTTAAGTGAGCTTTGAGGGAAATCCAGAATTAAACGGTCTAAATGGTCTCATTTAGAGAACCGCGACACATTCTGTAGCTTGCATTCACTCGTCCGTCAACTCTATTGCTCAACCACGCTAACATTCCCAATCCTGTGTGTGTGTACTTGTCTTCGTTGCCTCTGTAGGACCTTTTCTGGAATAAACACTGACCTTGTCAGGACCAGTCATCCTCAAACCTCTTGATAATGAGGCAGAATCTAATTTCTGACTTACTGCTAAAGTTTAGGGCCAAGATTTGATTTGTGGTTAGGTTAAGGTCAGGGATAATGCTTTGTTTTGGGTGTCCAAATGAAAGGAAGTCAATGCAGTGGAATGAGAAAGATAGCTGCACAAAACTGTGTGTGTGTGTGTGTGTGTGTGTGTGTGAGATAGATGGTAGATGGTACAGGATGTTCCACTCTGCTCACATCCCCATCCATTTCTCCAGCACCGAACCATTGTGGGACCCCCGTAGTTCATCTATTCCCCTCCCTACAGACACAGCCACACTCTCTATTTAACTGTGATTACTCTGCTCACTCTCCTCTTGCTCACTTGTCCTTCGAGGGGCACTGGGCCATTACAACTTTTTTTTCTCCCCTCCAGTGTGTGTGTGTGTGTGCAGAAGGAGAGCGAGAGCGAGTCTGTGTATGTGTGTGTGAGGTAATAGCATAGTAAATCTGCAGAGGTCTTTTTCCTCTCTGCTGTGAAAGCAGCATTCTGTCTTGCTGTGCTGTTTTATTGGAGCAGACAGTCAAGTACAACACAAACACACACTCATGCAAAGACAGAGAGGTATTACATTTATGTTAGGGGGGAAAAACTGAACTCCAAGTCCACTAAAAAATACTTTGAATGGACGAAATTAAGAGCCACGTCCACGTGGAAAACACACAGGCCCGTTAATACGACACATTAACGTGGTGTATTTATTTTAAAAAAATATGAAATATTGTGAAACAATAAATTATGCTGACAAGAAAACCCTCACTCATGCAAACATCAGCACACACGCACACACACACACACAGTCTGGGATTGATTCAGTACACTATTGATTCACTTTCCATCTATAATTCATGATACAATGCACACCTCAGGTTAAGTGGCCACACACACATACACACACACACACAAACAGGCAGTTTCTGAGAAGTAGGAAGACGAGAAACACAACACCATTCACTGTGTATAAACTTAGACTCGCGCACACACACACACACACACACACACTCACACACACTCACGCCGATGTCTAACCTGCAGCTACCAGGAGTTCATTCATCTCAAATCTGTCTTCGCCGCCCCATCACTCCCTCGCTGCTTCTCGTCCACATCTCGTGTCCTTCTTCACTCTGACTTAGCTGAGGTGCCACATGCTGCCCTGCTCTACTCTCACTCACTCACCCCCACTCACACACTCACTCACTCACCCCAACCAAATCCATGTGGACTGTATGTTTCTATACAGTCTAGCTGTCTCTGTGCGTTTGTATCTTGACAAGATACAAAACTCAGGTGCAAACAGACAGACGGACTGACTGTCTCAACAAAATATACCAAAACAACTGTAAGACGGAAAAAAGGAGCAGACAGGCTGATCACTCATTAAATAAAATAAAATAAAATAAAATGATATAACTCGGCAAAGTATCGGCATGGTAAACGGCAAGTTCCCCACTGGCTATTGATATTTTGCTCATATTTTTTTAACAAAACAAAGTAAAACATGATTAAATCCTAATTAAGAGTCGAACAACAGCTTAATCACTTATATTTAAAGGTAGCAGTTTTGTGTAGCAATCTTCTTAAGGCAGGGGTCTCGCGGCATGACCTTTGGGGCCACTGAGGGTCCTTAGGGGGCCGGTAAAGTGGAAAAAAAGTCATTATATTTATATATTTCAATATAAAAGGGTTGAACGGTAAATAGGGCCCCATGAAATTGATTGTAGGGCCACACATTTGAGACCTCTGTTTTAAGCACTCTTAACCTTAACCTAAGCACAATTGCAAACTTAGCCATAACCTCTTCCTCAGGAATGAGGTTCTGCCTCATTAGGACCTTCTTTCTGCCACTGTTTCAACTTTTCAGTGAAAAAACACTCTATAAAAGTTCGATAATGAGTTAACAACAAAGGGCTAACTGGAAATAATTAGTTCACTCCAATTTCAGTTTTTTATGATCAAATTTGTGTCAAGGTCCCATTTTCAGCCCTGAGATACTTGTAGGAGCTGAGGATTTCTCCACATTCATGATGCATCATGAATGGTGCACTCCGTGACTTTACAACCCCATTGGTCTACTTTTGAATTCCCTCGACAGCATCCAACCCACCAGGCAGAACCTGTTTCTGGGAGAACAATGGGACTCCAAAGGTAAATGCTTGATGCTGAGATCACGGTACTTCTGAAAAATGTTTGCAAACTTGATCAAATAAGTGCAAGATCAGCTGGAGTTAAACCGTTATCTGCAACCCACTACACAACAATGTGTGCACGGTAATTCAGCAGCATGTTGTTCTCCCCTTTTACAAATCCACAACAAAAAAACCAAGACAGATTAATGGCCAAATTAACTTTGCAATTGTCCTTACACACACAAAGTTATTAAACGTGTTAATCTGTCCGCAGACATTTGTACAATGTCTTGCAAAGTTCCATCTTCACACTGAATATTATTGATGCATATCGTCTACAATGTACTCTCAAGGCTTTGTTTCAAGCTCAAGGGAATTTGAGGGAGTGAGTGACTGTGAAAAGACGCAATGACAGAAAAAGGAGGCACAGAGTGCGAGACTGGAAGGAGTGGGGACAGCAGGCTTTAGTGCGGGAAGCTCTGGGAGTGCATGCATATTCATAAGATTCATTTCCATCTGGGCTTTGGGAGGGGGGGGAGAGAGGGGGCTATGTAAAACACAAAAACAGAAAAAAAAACACAAACATACACATGTGGCAGAGCCTGTGAAATATGCAGGCTGTTTAGTGTTAGTGGGGTTGTGAAAAAGATGGATGTCTTACCTGATCATGAGTCCAAAGTGTGGAAGCAGGAGACATCAGAGCGGAGAGGAAGCAAGAACACAAGTGAAGAGGGCAATTAAAAACCATTATTTACAGATAAAATATCAAAAAAAAATCCAAATACAGTATCTCTTGTTGTCTTCTAACTGTAACAAGTAAACACATTTGTGCTGCATAATAAGACACACACACACACACACGGCAAAGCCCACAGAATGTGATAACACCATAGACTGTGATCGTTTCACACAATTTAAATACATACAGGGACATTCTTTGTGACACTGATCAGTTGCTCACTGTCACTGTTGGAGACAATAATGACAGGTTAATGAATGGTTCATTCATATTTATTCATTGACCGGCTCATCATCTAGACTCTTTCACGTCATTAAACAAACCCCACAGCTGACTGCGTGATGCAAAGGTCTACATAAATCATGACATGCTGCCTAATAATCATGATATAGCTTATAATACCAGACCAAGTCAAGACCAAGATGCCAGTCCATCACAGGGCCACACATAGAGATAACCATTCACTCTCACACTCATACCGAGTCAATTTAGAGTGTCCAATTTACCTAATCCCCATATTGCATGTTTTTGGACTATGGAAGGAAAGCAAGATCGTGCTAACCACGACACCAACCGTGTGGCCCCCTAATAACATTATTATCCTGCTTATAAGATTTCCTCTAAATCCCAGCTCCCGTGAAACAAGGATAACAGGAAACGAGCAATAAAGTGAGAGACAGAGATGGGGCAAGTGAGGTCGTCAGGGTGGTAGGTTGTCATGGATGTGCCCTTTCTGTTGGCCCCACCTCCCCCGTGTAGAACCCTGTTACTGTGGCGACCTGGGGCCTTGACTGACAGAGGGTTGCTGAGGCGTTGTTACGAGTGCTAAAAGTGTCAATCACAGCCAGAGATATAAAGAGCTTAAAGGAAACACTCATGGCCACAAGAAACAACAAAAGGAGTAAGTGAAAGAAGACATAGTGAAATAGTTACTAAATACACCGGATATCTTCTCAAGGTTTTCAGGAATTTCCATGATCCACAAAAGGTCTATTGGAGTGATTTATGTCACATACAACTCACTTTCACACATTTCTGACCACGATCTGTGGGTCACTATGTGTGGATTGATGTGCATAAATACATGATATGCTTATGTCCTCAATATTGTGCAACATGGTGAATAGCAGGGCTGCTCAATTATGGAAAAAAAATATGATTTGAATCAAAATTTCAAATGATTACTCGTTGACTTGGACTTAAAACGAACATGTAACATAAACTGAACCTTTTCATTTGGATTTTTATTGTATATTGTATATATCTTTACTTACGCTGCATGTTTATCCCGGGGATTCCACTGAATGTGTGTGTTTCTAAAAGCGTTATTTTCAGAATAAAAGCCCCCACATTGTTTGGGGCCATGCTCGTAATTGAAACGCAAGTTTTGATTAAGTCACGTAGCCCTAAATGTTCTTTATTTATTTTGGTGACCACTATAAGTTCTCGAAAACACGGTTTTGCCATTCACACACAGGGTTGAAAGTGATCAATTCCAGTTCTTGTTCTGATTTTCTATTCCTGTGTCATAAATTCCATTAATCTCTCTCTGCTGCAGTTCAGCCAGACCTTGGACCATTTTCCAAGGTAACCATATTCATACATGTGTTATACCTGCACATCAGCATATAGACTAGAGAAGCCAGGGATAGAACCCTGCTCTTCAGTTTAAAAGACAACCCGAGTAACATAACATTTTGTGATGTCATATTGTTTATTTAGTTGTGCAACAAGAGACCAAACCAGAAAACTGTACCCTCTAAGTTATAACAGACGGAAAAACCAAAATCCACTTTCCCACTTAAGTACCAAAGGATGTGAGTACAACATTCAAACTCATTGCTGGCACATCAGCTTCTAGCTTTCCACACACACACACACACACACACACACACACCAGTGAAAAGCATGTACACACATGCATGAGCACTGAAGTCGAGGGGGAACAGAAACTGAGTTTCTTCCCTGAGGCTCCTCACTGAGATTCTCCCACCATGCACACGCACAGAATGACAACAGAGGTGATTGGAAGGGAGCCGCTGCCACTGACCTATCAGCTCACAGTAACGTATGATGACAGCGGTCCATCTCTTTTATCTCCTTGCCTCTTTCTAACACCTCCTCTCTACACGTCTCTATCTATAAATCCACCTCCTCCTTCCACATCCACCTGGCATGACTCCCTCTCTATCACATGTCACATCTCTCTCTCTCTCTCCCTCTCCCTGTCTCCCTCAGCTCTCGCTTCCTTCCTCCTCTTCCCTGGTTCTTGTTGCTTCAGGGCGTTACGATTTATCTCTTTTGTCTGTCTGTTTTTGGTTTCACTGTAAAGCATCAACAAAGTGAAAGGCATTTGCTTAAAAAACAACAAAACAAAAAAAAAACAGAAGTCGAGTTCCTCTTTGTCATAAATCAACGTATTTCACAGATATTGCAGTATGTCACTTCTGGTTATAGATAATTACAATATGAATAAAACTAATCACTGCTATATGTATCAATGCTCTCTCTTGGGCTTTCTGACGCAAACTGACACAAACAGCAGAGTGAAAATGTCTTCTTGCAACTTTTATGACAGGTATTGCAAATGCAATTTGATTTGCGATTCAATATAAGTCAAGATTACTGTGTGCCAATTTAAAATGGGGTGAAGCAGCCTGTGCAATTTACCGTCTGTTTCAAACTGTGTGATTTGAAGTCTTTGAAAACAATGACTTGTTCCATCCGAGAGCAAAGTGCAAACGGATCACCAAGAGCTCTTTTGAAGCTCACTTTCAAAAAGGTGTCGACTGCTGGTTTTTCACTGGATTCGATTAGATCATCAACAACAACAACAAAAAAAAGCCGCACTCAAATGATCATTAAATGAATATAAAACTTCATTTTAAATAACAAATTTCTCCTCTCTCGCTTTTATCTATCCCTGATTAGTTGTAGTGAAGTGCTTTAGGAGCGCTTAGGCATTATATGGACGCTGAGTGCGGAGCGCAGAGGGCGAAAAAAAAATCACCTCTGGATCACAGAGGTAGACATTTACGGAGATTTAACAGCAGACTTGGGAGTCTTCCATCACCAGGAACATGGCAGAGAGAGGGAGCGGGAGACTAAAACTCTGCCTCAACACTGATTATTTTTCATTTACATTTCCCTGGCGGTTTTATTATTGTATGCAACATCATATCATACCTAACATACGTGAGCTGAGCTATTTCTGCCGACGTCTCTAATCGCATTAAATGCTCCATTTTATCAGGAAGAAGCCAGTCGTCACTACATTAACTGACTTTCTTCTTCTCTCTACCAGTGGACTACTTCCAAATGGTTTATGTGTCTCGTGCTGGTAAACCACGTGGGCCTGTGTAGCCGGTTCGCTGCTGTAAAACAGACGCGGCCCTGTCTCCGTCTTCCAATGAATCTGCGGCAAACTAGATGCTGCAAGATAAGTTGCCGAGTTGGTACTAAAAATTTAATGTGAAACGAAACGCTGAGATACGCGTTATGAAAATGAATTTGACCGCCGCCTGCGATGAGAGCGGTCCATCACTCACCATCTATAGCATCCAGACACACCTCCCATGTTCTCTCCGCATGTGTAATTAATTGCATGCAGCATATACTGTAGTCTGCTCGCTATCGTTAATTTAAAACTTCATTACAGCTTGTTTCACATACACAGATGAGGAACCTAGTAATTAATGCAGCCGATGGAGAAAATTCATTCCAGTGGAGACAGAAATGTGGAGTGTGACAAGACTATTGTACAGTATTTAACTTTTTAAACAAAACCCACATTGATATTCATCTTCTACCGCTTGACCCTCCACATGAGGCGTCAATCCCGGCAGACATAGGGTGAAAGGCGTGGTACACCCTGGACAGATGGCCACTCCATCACAGGGCCACATGGGTTGTTTTCACGTCTAATAGTCTGCTACATTCAGCCAGTCCGAGTCTGCTTTCACGCTGTACTTCAGTGAAACGAACCAGACCTATAGAATAATGCATTCTCCTCCTCGCCTGAGGCGGCGCTGCATCGTCAAGAAAAGGAGAAGGCGAGATAAACGACAAACAAGAAAACTCATCCTATTGATTAATGCAGGGCAACTCCTGTTTCCGCCACATAAGAGTAAAACACAGAGCTTCATCAAATCCTATCAGTCTTGTTTTTTTATACATACTACACACGATGCGGACCAGAGTTTGCTTCTTTGGTGCACATCAGAGTTCTGTTGCTCACTCACACCTTCCCAAACCAACCGGACTTTCCAAGCAAACAAACTATAGGGTTCGAAGGAGCTGGTGTGAATGCACCCATAGGGACTAACAACCATCCACTGTCAAACTCACACCTACGGTCAATTTGGAGTGTCCAATTCTCCAAATCCCCAAATCGAGAACCCGTAGAACACCTACGCACGCACGCACGGGGAGAACATACAAACTCTATGCAGAAAGACCCTTGTTCTGACCAGGCTGCAAAAAGCACCCTGCATCAAAACAGTTAATACACAAATACACAAACTACTGCTGCTGAGAAACAACAGATGAAATAAAGGTGAAATGAAAACAACCTTGCATAAAATTGGATGCAATGGAAGTAATAACACTGAAGTAATAGAAGAGTTTGATATTGTCTTTCCTAATTTCCAACATGCTTTCTTCTGTCTTATCATAATTTGAACAGAGAGAAATCCTGGAGGTACAAGATCTAATATAACTCATCTTGCCTGAGGTTTTTTACGTTTTCTTCACAATGTTCCTATCTCTCAAAACATTATGGGAGCAGCAATTTTGAAACTCAGCACAGTATTAGCCAGCCGATCACTCAATAACAGCGTGACAATATTAATTGTTGTCCGACCTGCATTAGAATTTACAAAGCAATCAAAGAGAAGCTTTTTTGTTTTGAACATTTTGTTTATCGCTTGCGTTCCTGGCTTGATTTCAGTCAAAGTGAATGTGTTTTGGAGCTGAAGTGGACATCCTGTGCTTAGTCCCGAGCACCAACAACACATACAGTACATGCATGGATTGGTTGCGGCTAAAAATAAGACTGATCGAATGGCAAACTGAATCTGTTCCCACATGGCAGCCAAATAATGTGTGCAGATTTTTCATGTGTTTGTACGTACAGTTTGATTTCACGAGGGATAAAAACGGAAAAGGCAGCACAGAAAACATGGATGTCAGCAGCCTATTCACAATCTGTTTTGATAACATGAAGGTAATATTACGAATATAAAGCCATGTTTTAAATGACACCAGCGAGTCAGTGAGCGACTGAACAGTGGACGCGGTGAGGACCAATTTTCAAACCCTCTCTCCTGTGGAAAAGTAAACAGTTCCAGTCTTTATGCAAAGTGCACAAAATGCTAATTTTTTTCTGCCTCCTTGCACCTTATCACTTTGAAATGCTAATGACACACATGCGTGTGTGTGTACTTGTATTAGGACCCATTTTGCCGTAAACTCTGAACTTGTCAGAACCAGTAGTCTTCATGGAGTCCAAAACATGGTCCTAATAAGGCGGAACCTCAGGCATTAAACTGGTTATGGTTATATGGATAACGCGTTGTTAAAGCTGTCCAAATGGATGAATGTCAGTGCAGTGTCCTCAAAAGAATAGCTGAGTGTGTGTGTGTGTGCTTGTATTTTGTACAGACTCGCACTGAGAGTCTGTGTTTTGCCTTTTTTTCCACTAAATGACATCTTTAGCTCTGGTGTCCCATTTACTCACATTTCTCTCTCTCTCTCTTCGCAGATATTTAGGAAAAGGTCACGTAGGGTTCATTAACCGCGCGGCATAAAGTGCTCTGATTGGTTTACTCTCATTTAAAATGAGCAGGAGGCTGACCTTTGAAAGGCGGAGCGAGCCAATTTTGAGGGCCCCACATTATAAAGAGGTGATCAGCCATTACAACTATAGCTCTCTCTAGGTGTAATCACGAAAGAAAGGGGGTGAAGGTGACATAAAGGGGAATAGGGGAAAATGGAAATGTGAGGATAGACTTGAAGAGGACTCAGCTTCAGGTCGTTCAGCCGTCTGACTCTATCTGATCTCTTTGTCTGTGGCTGAGTCAATCTTCATTTTTGATGCAGAAGTGGGTGGTCTGTCGCTTTTACAGCAATGCTGCATTGTCTCCACACTGGCTTCCATTATCTCCTCACTGTGTAAAAGATGACTTCTTTTTTTATTAACATTTATACTTCTGCTTTCTGGTTTCACATTTTTATTCAGGAGTGTGTGTGTGTGGAATCTCACTTGGCAGCTGGTTGAAGGGAGAGCGCTGCAGGAGATGACAGTGAATAGTAAAAGACGGGAGAGAGGATGGATGGAGCAGATGAAAAACATGGTGATTTATCTTCAGAGAAATAGAAAGAATGCCCCAAAAACTGAACTTGATAAAATGTTGTGCAAAAAAAAAAGAAGCAATGTGAAGAAATCAACTTTAATTAACATTATACATCTCATTTATAAACAGTGTGTGTGTCCAAAAAGGGTGGGATTTAAACAAACTTGACAGGAGTGCGCGTGCCGCTCTGAACAATGAAATAAAGCTGCATGATTTAATGAACCTTCTGACACAGTTCACTTCTATCTATATCAAATGATACAATAATTACACTGTGTCACACGAGACATCCAGGGCTAATTGGTGTTTGTTTGTTGTCGTTTCAGAAACCAGACAAATGACAAGCGGCTAATGAGGTGCGACATAAAGAGGACAGCGTCTTAATATCCGCTCGTCTTTGTGGTGCGTGTAAAACTCGAGATTAGTGACCTAAGAAAGCGGCAAAGACAAAAGCAAAACAACAATAATAATAATAATAATAATAATAATAAATGAATGTGTTGGTGCTTTAAATTTGACAGAATAAAGAGATCAAGAGTCGAGACTGGAGCGGATAAGAGTAGTCGTGACTCGTGGAATGGGCATTTCAAGCACAATAACATTCAGACGACATGCCATTATTGGAGAACTTGTGTTCTTTACAGTGATGAATTACACGAGCATTCTTAAATGTCACGCGGTGCAACTTGCTATGCAAAAATGTGGACGGGTCAGCAGGTTTGCGGGTGGAGCGCAGTACTGTGTGTAATCGATGCACACTTTCAGAAATTTAGTGGAATCAATATTATATTAATCCTTGTTTGGATTTCATCATAAAGCAAACACACATTTAATTGCTAAAACACATTCCTAAAATTCAAACACACACCTTTTGTGTGTGTGTGTGTGTGTGTTGGCCATCTTACACACATCCAAGGCCTCAGAGAGCTGACAAGGACAGGAGGATAAGGTGGCAGCGTGTAATGACTTTAGAGGCCAAGGGGTGGAGTGGATCAGGTGGCACATTATGTGGGTGGGCCAGTGGAGTGCACACACACACACACACACACACACACACTGGAATAACACAGACAATATTAATACAGTGCACGTACTAACAGACAGAGGAAGGAAAAACACGTGTAGTAAGTCGGTTCAAACAAACAAATGTACGCACACGCACGCTACATTTGTTAATTTAACAAAGCTGCAGTTCCCTGTCTGGACGTCTCCCAAGTCCTTCTTGACCTGGTAATAACCCTCTGCCATTAGCAGTCTGGACATATGTGTGTGAGAATTCTTGTGTCCTCAGCTGCTCAGCTCATTCAAGCCTCCCCGACGTTCATTTGATGGACCTCAGTGTCCTTACAGAGTCACTTCAGCTGTGGACTCGCATGTTCTGATTTTTATTCAAGTAGCAGAGAGTTAGAGTTGGCCAGAAGTCAGCGAAAAGACATTCCTCCAGGCCGTAGCTGAAATGTACACGTTAAAAGTGTTCGCTCTTTTAATCAACTGATTAATTAGTTTAGCGAATGTTTACGGAACAGGAAACCACCACATCCTGACTTTACGAGATGGTTGAGGAAACAAACTGCAAAACTCGTAATTACAAGTGCACACACACACACACACACACGCACATACACACTACGAGAGTCATAATTAATAAGTAGAGTACAAATTGCTGCTCTGGGGAATCATATGTAAATCTATTGCTTTTAAAACTAATACTTATGACTTACACTCACATATTCCGTCTGACTCTGGCGCTCTTTTTATTCCTTTGCATGCACGCACACACGCACACAAAACTACTTACTCTCAGTTGCTGGAGACGGGAGAGATCAGTAACAAAGACAAATATTCATCAAGTCCCACCAGACGATGCATAATTCATTACATGGGGATCTGAATTATATATATTGATCATCAAATATTTACAGTATTTGCGTTTTTCAAGAATGGGAGCTGGATGTAATCTTTCTCTGCACTGGCTCAATGTGACAGAGGGGGAAATAAAAGACGAGGAGTAACATGGGATTGTTGTTTCACAGGGATACATGAAAGACATTTTTTTTTGTCCTTCCTTTAAAATGACATCAGTGCATGCTGTTTTTACACGCACTTCTTTATGTCTTTTATTGACCTTTCAGTCCATTTACACCGGCTTTATAATTTGATTTGATTAAGCAAAAAAATATATACTTTTATTGTCTGATGTTTATAATGTTTTGACATGGTGGCCGACAGGGGCAAATGCACTGCAACGACCAAAAACACATGCATATTCACAAACGCTGCAGATTCAAAAACAAACAAAAACACACGCAGAAGTGAAAACACACGCAAAACACAAGCAGAAACGAAAACACCAGCATATTCAGTAACGGAAGTGGATCTGTGGGAGCGCTCGTTTTCGTGCAGCTCTACGACCAGCCGTTACCATACTTAGGGACTACTTTATTCTTACTTTATTAAAAGACCTTTATTAAGAGGTTATCCGACACGCGTTTCTCTGTAGTCAAACTATCTGACGCTGAATTTTAACGCCTGAATTACAAAGGGATTTAAGGTAAAAAGCATGCGGTCAAGCTGATCCACATCCATTTTTCAAAATAAATCACTCAGTTCACCGTATCTCTATACACGTTTGATAGCACATCTCCTCGCAGCTATATTACAAAGTACTGTATACATTGATATTCGATAGTGTACTGTAAACCAGTTGTACTCTTCAATGTTTGAAAAAAAATTCAAATTAAAAGTCAGATTCCCTCTTTTAATACGAAATTATTATCAACTTTAAGATCTAATAAAAGCATACTTTTCTACGGCCAGAGCGAACTACTGCAGAATTGAAACACTGGTTATAAAAACAGTGTTGTTACAGGAGGATAACCTCTTAATAAAGGTATTTAAATAAAGTAAGAATTAAGTAGTCCAAGCGAATCACGAAATCACGTAACGAGCGCTTAAACAGACCTACTTCCGTTATTGAATATGCTGGTGTATTCGTTTCTGCGTGTGTTTTGGGGTTTGTGTGTGTTTTTGTGTCTACGTGTGTTTTGGGATTTGCGTGTGTTTTCTGTCCTGCATGTGTTTGTGTTCTTGAATCTGCAGCGTTTGTGTTCTTGAATCTGCAGCGTTTGTGAATATGCAGCTCCCTTCTCCTCCTGCATGTGTTTTGGTGTTTTCGTTTGTGTTCTTGAATCTGCACCGTTTGTGAATATGCAGCTCGCTTCTCCTCCTGCATGTGTTCTGGTGTTTTCGTTTGTGTTCTTGAATCTGCAGCGTTTGTGAATATGCAGCTAGCTTCTCCTCCTGCATGTGTTTCGGTATTTTTGTTTGTGTTTTGAATCTGCGTTGTGAATATGCAGCTTCCTTCTCCTCCTGCATGTGTTCTGGTGTTTTCGTTTATGTTCTTGAATCTGCAGCGTTTGTGAATATGGAGCTCGTGTCTCCTCCTGCATGTGTTTTGGTGTTTTCATTTGTGTTCTTGAATCTGCAACGTTTATGAATATGCAGCTCGCTCTTCCTCCTGCATGTGTTTTGGGTCGTTGCAGTGCGTTTGCCCCTGTCGATCACCGTATAAAGGTAATTAATATCTAGTTATAAAAAAAGGACGAGGAAGCTACTGTCAAGGTTTGAACTAAGGTGTTGAAAATGTGACACATGACATGTGAACACACTCGTCATCTAATCCCATTAAGATCAAAAGACACAGGTGGGCAAAACGATGAGAACATGAAGTGTGACAAAAAAATACTGCAGCATCTATTTCAAATCCAAGGGCCAAGAATGAGCACAAATTTCATCAAGCAAATTCACTATTATGTCTACTTCTTTTTACATTGCTCAAATTAACAGTTGATTTATTGCTCCTAAAATAGATGGATTTGTAATAATAAGGGAGCAGATTACTTTCTTGTGCCTGTGTGTGTGTGTATGTGAACACGCACAAAGGTTGTAATTCTTTCTAAAAGAGATTAAACCTTTTTTTGGCAACCGTCTCTCATCCTTATTAAATACACACACTAATGTGTTATGTCGAATGTGTGTGTGTACTGTAGTCATCGTTGGGAACGTGACTGGGAAGTGGGCCAAATGAAGGATGGAGGGGGAAATCGCCTGCTGAGAGGAGTGAGAGGAGACAGAAATTGAACAAACAACGGTAGGAAGACAAATAGGACAGATGTATCAGGCCGCAGTGAGTCAGATAACACCTCACTGATAGAAACAGAAAGAAATCTGATCCTCTGATGTTCTTTCTCTCCTTCTAATCCCTTCTATCTCTCCTCCGCTCTCCCTCTCATGGAGCCACTGAGTCTTGCATTGGAGTGTACAGCTGTCAGCGGCTCCACCTCCATCTGTCTATGACAGGTCAGCAAATACACAACCTGTCTATCAGAGAAGAGATGTGGTTGACACTGAATATGCGTGAATGTCAACATAATGAATGGCTTCATGTTGCTTGGATGAAGAATCCCAATCTAAGAATTAAGGATTAAGGAAAGCAGGACTAATCATTTAGAGCCAACACACATTATGGTGTATAAAACCTTAGCACAGTACAGTATAGACACATCATAAAGGCAATCCAACCAGCAGATCCACTCTTTTTCTAGCCGTGGAGCTAGAAATCAGTGCATTTTGATCAATGCCGTGTATTTATTATTAATTAAAATCAAGGAAGTAGAGCCAGAGGAGCAGTTTAAGCTTTCTCATATTCAGCTAACATATTCATACTCTGTCAAGACTCACTCGATTTTTTAAATCTTACAGTTAAGTCCCTCTCATCCGTAGAATAGTCTGAGCACGGGGGATAATTCCTGGACAAAAGCAACGCTCTTGTGCTCTTTTACATGGGGTCTAGATGCACTGGGACGGATCGTATCTTCGCCGTATCTCAAAATTCTATTTTCTACGAAGCCATCCACTGCACTACAACAAAGATAAGAGTCACGGTAATTGAAAAAGAAAATGTGACAAGAGTCTGTAATGGAGGGAAGTTAAATAATCATCAAGGAAGACGAAAAATGATAGGAGTCACAATTTAACGGCTAGATAAGAGTTCCTCATGATCCATTAAAGAGAACGGAGGGATTAAAAAACGGTGCTGCTGCCACAATCAACTTGCTTGAGCAAAAACATCTCTTAAAATGTGTTTAAAATTAGTATGGTAAAAGGAAATTGTACAAGTGAAGCTTGTATCCAGTTTAAATACAGAAAATGACCAACTAATGTACGTTTAGTAATGATATCAGATCCAAAAGTTTTATATTTAACGGAGATACATCGCACTTGGACGGTCAGTTGCACGTACGGCTTGAGTGGTTTGAGAAAAAGCCTTAATTAAAAAACGTGCAACATTAAGTGACATTAAGTCACATTAAAGAAACAGTAACACAGATGGAGTCTAACACAGGTCGGGTTTATCTACTGAACCATTTCCCACAAGGGAATACATGCTGGGTTGCAGGACCTCTTTCATTCTCCATTGCCTCAGTAATGGTCAATAATGGGCTAATGAGAAAATTGTGTTCTTTTTCCACTGTGGGAAACCAAGCGCAATTTCATCTGGGCTTGGCAAAATCCGAATATAGTGCCTTATAGAAAACACTGCAGACACCCTATAGAGAACATCAGAGAAGCATAAGAGGAGCAAGATTTCGTGATGAGAGAGAAACAGGCTGTGGTGTCAGATGGCAGGCAGATGGTTGGAGGATGAGTTTTGTTCAATCAGTCCAGCGATGGTGGTGAATCCTCAAGCACTAAATCCAGAGAAATCCTCACAAGCAAAACACAAGGATATCTTCACCACAAACCTGGGCTTCAGAAGAGAGCTTTAGAGAAGGTTCCGAGTTTGTAAACCCCAAAGTGAATTAAGGTTTTTTTTTTCCAATGCTAATTCAGTTACAGCGGTAACTGACAAACTCCAAATCTCTGTTTCATCCCCTCCTGCTCATGGAGAAGCCGTGTAACTGGGCTTATTTACACAGTCGATATCAAAGCTGGAGTGTTAAAAGTCAAATTTCTTTATCCCCCCCATAAGCTGTCTAGTTAGCACTTTTGGGATCAATCAGTCATCAACGCAAGGATGGAGACATTCATTACAAACGCATCATGGCTTCATCCTCAGGTCAGAAAAAAGATCTATGTCTGCGACACAGGCAGTATGTTTCCATGCACCGTTAACTCAAGCTACATTTTGAAGTATGACTTAATTGGACAACTGTCCTTGTCCTAGTATGCAAGCACTAGTGGGGAATCAATTCATTCCATAAAGTGTCCGCCTCCGCTATGCCAGGCAGCTATAAACCCCCGTTTCAGCTCGTCAGTATTAGGTGCTTTCTGATTGTGTGGTTGGTAACAGGATGAGCAGCGTTCCGTGTCCTTCAATATTTACATCTTTGAGATGACACAGCATCATTTTGTTTTCCTCATCAGTCCAGAAATGCACGCTATTGTCTTATTCTTATTCTTCCCCTTCTTCTTGTACTGGCTTCTTCTGTTATTGCCAGTGATGGAAATAACGGTGTTAAAATAAACGGCGTTACTAAAGGCGTTTATTACAAGATGGGTGAGGAAAAACTACTGCATTTTTTTCTGTGGTTTTCAGTATTTTATATACTGAAAACCATACATATTCATATTTTATTATGAATATGTATAAAAAAACATTTCTTGTCTTTCTTTCTTTTTGTTCTACTATTACAAACAAAGTAATGACAACATCTGCAATAATGTCTTACATGTGTGTCTAGTTTTACATTGTCCCACATACTGACACATATTTAATATTCAGTTTTATTATAAATAATTGAACATTAAGTTGAATTTAAAGATACATTAAGGGGGAATTCAAATTCCTTGATATATTTAAGTTCCCTGGTAACTAGTTACATTTACAAGACAGTAACTCAGTTACTTTTTAGAAGTAACTAGTAACTATAGACAATTACATTTTTAAAGCAAGCACAGAGCGTCTAGGCCAGTAGGGTCCAGGTAAATGAATACATGCAATTGTAAATTTACTCCAATCACATTTCCTGTGTGAGTTTGTCTGACTTTCAATCGAATTTAGTACAATTTCAGGTGAACTAACATGTTTGGATGTGGTCCAACTTTTAAAGCAAGTGACTTTAAATTAGTGACTAATAATTTTTGGTCCCAACTGGACATTACTACCATAGTTATAATATCACAGATTATGTGATATGTGAGTATGTTTGTAGTGAAAAGACTGCAGTATTAAGTAATTAAAGTAAGGTTTTGAAAATGTACCCTCAGTTTTAACCTAAACATTGTTTCAACTGCAACCTCACCTAATTCACAAAACTGTTACTGGGTGAGATGTTACAAATCATAAATCTCTAACTTTGATATTTTCTTCTGCTGCTGCCAGCGACACTTTGTCTACATCTGCTCACAGCTGAATGAATATATTGAATTATTTAATCTCCGAAACTTAAGGATTTCAGCACTTGAGCGTCCATTAGGAAAAATAATGTCTGCTAAATAATGTAGTGGACTACTCAATAAATGCTACTTTCAATTCTGCTGTGCTTTGTTAAAAATAAATGTGCACCCTCTGATATGCTGTTCATTTGTCTGGTTACAATGGATTCAACCATTGCCATGGTGATCCACAATCCACAGTATCAAGGGTGTTTTTAGTATTTCGAATTTGAACAGTTCTTCAAAATAGCAGTTTTCATCTCAGAGTTCATCAAGTTCAAGGTGTTTTTTTTTCTTCTGCCCTATGAAACAATGGCCCTTTCAAAATTTATAGCATGCTCATTAAATCATTATGCTTACTAACTCCTACTAACAGCCTAAACAGTTCTTAGGAACAATAGTCTTCTTATTTATTGTAGAACAATGTGGGAAAGATAATTATTATTCACATGAGTCTACGAACAACACATGTTTTTTAGCTATACCTCTAGAAAACACTCCAGAGAGCGCATAATGTTGTGCTTTAAACTGAGGTCTGGTAAAGAGAACACGCAATTGCCACTGCTTTGAGAATTTACACAAACAGCACTTCAAATGTGAGACATAAGTGCTGAGGGGTCAGGACTCCCTGCAGTGGCCACACTCATCTAGAGTGAACCAATAAATGGCTGTCTACCGCTTTATGGTTGCACCAGCGGCCATTGCTGGTCTTTGAAACAAGGGAAGGTCATTTCAGGCCCAGGTATTCATACATAAACTCTAACATAAATTCTACAAATGAACAACAAGGCAACATCAGAATTATGCAAAACTGAAATGATATAATAGTGTTTTTATTTACAGTGTATATGTACAAACGAAAGACTTCCAAACAGGACTGAGGCAGAAAGAATCCACTGTTGTCTGTTTTCTGCAACGCTGTCAATCAAAAACTGGTTCCGCCTTTCAGACGGTTCCTCCAATCCCGCTCCAATGATTCCAAGAGAAGCTGAGCTTCCCTGGAAGTGACGTTTTTGCCACATTTGTCCGATCACCATCAAGCTCACTTCAGTGAAAACAAACCTATCCCATAGAGAACAGTTGAAGCTGAGCTTCGGGTGGTTTTAATGCGGAGGTTGCTACGGGTAGCAACCTCGTAAGACGATTTTTCATCATCTGTGATAAAAAGCTGATTCTGAACAAACTAGTGACATGTTCTAATCTCATTCTAACGCACATTCTGTATTCAAATGGAATTACAACACAGTACATATTTGATGACATCTTAGAGGAAGCTGAGCTTCCCCTGCCGTCTTAGAGCAACCGCCACTGGTTTGCACGTATGTACCACTGTGAAACTGATGGATTCCTGTGTCAATTGTAGTTCAGTTGTGCATTATTAATATGATAACAAGAATAAAACTTGAGGCAACCCTTCCCCTTTATGTTGTATTAAAATAAAATCAATACCAACAGCACTGTTGAGAAGAAAATTTTAGGTGAAGAACAAACTGCTTAACTGGAATAGAAAGTATTTTTAATTGGGCTGAGACGTACAATGATCCTGGGCATCACACCACTTTCATCAGGATCTCACACAGAGAGAGGGAGAGGGAGAGGGACATAGAGAGAGAGATCCTGTTCTAATGAAAGTCAATTACACTGTGGTGATTTAGAGATGCAGTTTTCCACCGCCTGGCTCCAACTTCATCTGTTTTTGCCTCAGGTATGTTACGTGTGCAAGCAGCGTGGAGTGCACTAATTGAGTTAAGTGGATTAAGCGAACACGAGTTACAGAATAAAAAGTAACCAGTAAGACAGCTGATTGTCAAGAGTGTGTTCATACGTGTATATATACTAATATATATATTAGGTGTGTTTTAGTGACATGCACCCATATGTAAAATGTAGTATTCATCTGTAAAATACACGATTGGGTTTTTGTTCTCTTAGAATGAGCCGAACAAAAAAATGATGAATCATGGGGGCGACGTTAGCTCAGTGGTAGAGCGAGTCGTCTTTCAACTCAAAGGCTCCGCTAGTCTACATGCCGGCGTGTCCTTGAGCAAGACACTTGACCCCACGTTGCTCCTGACGGCTGTGTCGTGTGAGATGCACTGTATGAACGTGTGAGTTAATGCGTGAAGGGCAAACACTGTAGTGTACAGCAGCTACCACACTAGAAAACGCCACTTACCATTCAACTACTGCACAGATAGAATATTTCATGCAATATTCAATTGTATTCACTGCCACTACTATATGTCTCATTATGTGAAACACAGAACACAAAGTGTAGGAATAATAGTGAGTAAAATGTGAAAATATTCAAAAGGGAATATATCAACATGGGGATTCAGACACTGGCCGACCTGAGTATAAAGAAGCACAAAGATTTGAGCAGAAGCTCAGCGATGGGAATAAAAAAAATCAGTCAAAGAAAATGTAACTCAAAAACGAACAGGAGGATAACTACAAAGAAAACAAAAAAAAGAGAACGGGAAAGGTACACAGACTTAAGAAGAGCAGAAAGCTCAACTTGCTCAGCTTTAAGCAGAAGAAATGCTGCTCCAACAAAAAGCTCCACGAGCAGAAAGCTTCAAGAAGCTCCAAAAAACAAAAAGGAATTGTCAGGGACCAACTGGAGGCCACAGGGAAGAAGAAGGCATCTCTGTGGGAGCAGCAGAGATGTCACAGGGATGTAGCAACGGAGGACAGAAGAGAACTGGAGGGCTGCGGTTCGGTTCATCTCTGTCCACAGTGAGAAGATGATGAATAACAAAGCACATGAGGGCCAGAGCCACAGAACAACAGGCACTGGCTTCAGTTTGACGATGACTTTGACGGTTTGTTCATAACAAATTAAAAGGCTCAGAAGACCAGCGATGACAAAATAAAAATTCTGAATTTTAGATGTTTCACTGGCACCTGGTTAAAAAGTTCTCGGGCGTCTGCGGCTGAATAGGGAGGAACGTGACGCTGCAGTGAGGAATAGATTTAACGGAATAGAACAGAACAGAAGGGAGAAGTCAGCAGAGAATCTATAGTCTCAGGAAAGGCCAGAAGTGGATATAAGAGAATAAACAGGAATAAAGAGATCAATGAGGTTGACCTGAGGCAATTTTTTTCCCCCCACCCAAGCAGCTAAAAACACCATAGTTGCAAATGTTTCAACATGAAGGAGGAGTAGATTTTAGTTTCAGGGGTCAAATGACTGAATTATTACAATTTAAACAGAAGGAGCACAAGAGAAACCACAACGATCATTGTCAAACCGCCCTGTTTGTTCTCCGGACGCGTCATCTGTAAACACCACTGCGCCTCAGCAGCAGCATCAAACATCCATCACCTGCCACTATGTTTCTGTTCTTATTCTGCAACAATTCGCTTTTCTGTCACTTTCATTTTTTTTTTAGGAATTCTTTTTCAGTTATAGGTTTGTGTGTCGTTTTCCACTGGCTCACAGAATAAAAACTGTCTCAGGTGGAATTTTACTATTTTTACTACTTAAATAGTTTAGGGCTGCAACTAACGTCTATTTTCTTGATTCATCAAGTACTTGTTTGGTCCATAAAACGTCAGAAAATTTTGAAACATTTTGCTCGCCGTTTCTCACACCTGAACATCCACAAACCAAAATATTTTTTGTTTTATTATTGATTTGTTTTGTTGTATGGAGCGAAAAAACTATTCGCTCCAACTATTCACATTTTAAAAGCTGGAAAAATCTGAGAAACTTGTTTTAATTGTTGAAAAAACACTATATTTGGTAGATTTAGCAATCGAGTAATCAAATAATCATTGCAGCAATAATATAGTTGTTACTAATTAGCTTCAAAAACATTAAAACAACAGTAAATTAACTATAATAAAAGAAATGTAGAGAAAGATTGTAACTCCTATATTTTTTGATAAGATGGGAGAGTTTCATGGACCATTATATTCTGATCAACACAAAATTGTCATTTTGTGTTGTGTAACGCACACACAGTGAGTCCAATGTTTAAATGTTGCTCAAAGCAAGTAACATCAGCCTTCAGAATCACAGTCAGTAACCCTGAGCCATGAAAGCAAGTGACAGACATACATGTTCACTTTGACAAGGATTCTAAAGAAAAGTAAGAAAGAAAGTGAGAAAAAGGAAGACAGTCAAATGAAAACCAACCAAAAATAAAAAAGGAGAAGCACTGAGACGAGCTGAAGTGCAGTTTGTCACTGCTGCCGTCTCCAGGGAGATTAGACGAGATCCCAGAGTGTTAGAGGATAATCAGGGACTGGGGTGAAAAAGTCATGTCAGTCATTAAAAGGTGATATTACCATGTTAGCTTGTATTAACACTCGCGCAGTGTTTGTCTGTACTGATATCGCTTGTATTTCATATCAAAATGTCAACTTGTGAAGTAAAAAAAAAAGACGACGTTAGACGTGAGAGCGCGTTTGTCTTCACAGCCACCGACGATTTTGCCTGAATTAGAGAATGAAGAACACGACTCTGAGCGAGGTAACGATGAGGAGCAAAGTCAAAGGATCTCCACAGGACAAATCAGGAGACACCCAGCTCCAGTGTTCCGCAGAGGTCACCGGGAAGTCGATGAAGAGCAAATCTCTTCAGCCCTCTCCACCCACCTCCAGAAGATTACAGCGGGATTGTGGTTGCATTAAACGAGTCAGAAAAGAATCCAGTCACTCTATGGTGCAGCGCTCAAGACAAAATTAGCAAAAGTGCAAGATTTCATGTACTTTCTGACCGAAACGCAGTGTGCAGTGGATGAGCGGATAGTTCCGTGCCGTTTGTGAGTGTGATCAGCACTTAGGATCATCACCACTGACGACTCCTAAGCCTCTGGTGGTGTTTGCTCTTCAGAGGATGTCGAGTGATAATGAGTGACACGTATATAAATACAAACCTCTCGCACGCTGTCGGCCCTCGCAGTAAACGTATTAAATACCTTTCATCAGGCGTTATAGTAATGGCTTTCTTCTCTATGACATTTACCGCGAGGTTACGGCACGGATCCATTTATACATCAACATTAATGTTGTCGGTAACTACAGTCACACCGGCTCACTGGTGTGTGTCTTTTTTTAAATCTAAATGTGTATCCTGTGAAATCGAGGTGAGAAGAGGCCAATCAAATAAATGACTTTCACACACAATGTTTTCTACAACATGTCTACGGCATAAATGAGGAAGTGAGGGTGTTGATGATAACCACTTCTCTGGTTATAAATGAAGGCCAAATAAAAAAAGGGACCTGGTTTGGGCCTGGAAAAGATGATATTTCTTCCTCATAGCATTGCAACAACAAAAACATACCAGTGGAATGACCTCTTAATGTTGAAAGTCTTTCAACACTTAGGTGTCAAAGTGGTTTTGAGCTGTGGTCTGCTGCTTAGAGGATATCTGTGATTCGTCAAAAACAAAACTTAATCTGGGAGCAAAAAAAAAAACACTTCTTACAAAACGCAGACGTCCGGCAGTTCACTTTGGTGGGACAGGAGGGTTTTTTTTGTGAGACGGGGTTGCACAAGTGTTCTCGCTAATGTGAAACATTTCGAGATAATTGTTGAAGATAAAACAACAGAACATGACACATGCGTGTTGCTGTTGGTCACTGTTATCACAACACTGCAGCTGTTCTTTGACATCACTGCCACGGGACGACCGGGAGCAGCTGCAACGTCCCAGACAGAGACACGGGGGAGAGGCGGGGGGGGAGGGAGAGAGTCGAGCGAAAGGGGAGTTTGGGTCAGTGAACTAACTAACCTTTATGTCTCTGTAAGTGTCTACCCCAATCTCTTTTCCTCTTTTTTGTTTGTTATCGTCTCTATGTCTCCCTTAAAAGACCACAAGCTTTTCCTGAACAGACAGACAGACAGACAGACAGACACAAACAGAAAGTCTGATGAGTTTAACTTAGGCCTCGCAGACAAACTGCCAAAAATATAGAATGGGGAGTAGATTGTAGCCGTAATTGTGGTTCAGTCAGTCTGAGGTGCATGCAACCGACATAAATTACTTTTCTCCGTCTCTCTCTCACACACACACACACACACACACACAATACAACATGCCGTATATTTACTATACATGCACACTGCAGACTGTGGCCAGACAGCTCTGAAAACTATCGCTCCGTCTACAATGTGTGTGTGTGTGAGATCTACTCGTCTGGCCAAAACCACAAAGCCAGGAGATGCTACTGCTGGTCCAGACGGTCACATGCAGACAGACACACACCTTCCTCCATCTGTCCACTTAGTGGGTCAATAATAACCTCATTCATACACACAGAAACAGAGAGAGAGAGGGAGAGAGAGAGAGAGAGAGAGAGCGAGGGGCGGTTCTGACGCCCACTGAGATCAAAAACACATTCACATCCTCACTATGTGTACTTGAACCAGATTATACTGGACTGAAATGGAATTACACTCAAACTGAACTGGCTCATGTGGGTCTCAAACCGATTATATTGAATTAATGTATTATACGTATTATAAGTAGATTATACTGGACAGATGAAGACTATATTGAGAGACGAGGAATGGATGACTGGAGTAGGCTCAATCAGATTATATGGGATTGAACCCAATTTTACTGCATCGGCGTGGATTTTAGTGCAGTTGGCAGTAATACAATTCCCCCTGGGTTGGTTCGGTACAGTATAGTCACATCACCTCATGCATAGGTCGGTGCCCTCGCTTTCAATTTGTCCCATTTCACTCCATTTATTCTCCTTTTGCCACGGGGAAGTCGAGTGCAGCGACGGCCAATTTAAACGCTGCACTTTTCCTGAGGTGAAACCTAAATATCTTTGTACTGTATGAACCAACCTGGTGGTCATTTGTCACTTTTATCTGTGACTTTGTGTCAGAGCTGAAGTAGTTATTCAAATAATTGCTCAGTGAACTGTGAGACAAATGTTCTGATATTGGCATTCAACTGTAGCGAATGACAGTTTTCTGTCCTTCTGTATTAAGACCGTTAGCTAATGCCTTTCACATAAAGGCATAAACATGTAGACCTATTTGAGCTCAAGATACATTTTTAATTGGTATTAATAAATATATAAATAGACAAATAAATCAATAAGGAGTTTAGGTTTAAAATGTATGTCGTTTTCTGGTTTGCTCATTGAGGCCAACCAGGAGGGAGGAACATATTCTTTTTCAACAGTACTTTTATTTTGAGGAAAAAAGGCGATAAAGCCTGACACATATAAGTGGAAACCAGTATGATTGACAGGATGGAATCAGCCTATGGAAGCCTGGTTGAAGGTGATGCCTGTAAATTTCAACTTCCAAAACCTCAATATGGCAGCAGCCAAAAATGTGATTCTGGAGGCTTCAAAATGGACGTAATATTCTATGGGTGACTATTTACTATTTGCCACTTGGGTAGAATGGAAGCTGAGAGGAAAGTTTTGTCGTCGCCATAGACTGGTCAATGCTCGGTCCTTTAGGTTGTAATAATAGTTTATGATACTGCTGTGAGGAAACTGTGAAATACCACATCCAAATGCCAGGTCAAACAAAGACAGCCAAGCACACACAGACACAGACACACCCTCTTACAAACACAACCACATAGATTAGATAGACTTCCGCTCATGTGAAAAGCTTGAATAAAGTGTTATAAACTAAATCCTAGCCCTAAACTTAACCAGTTCCTCAGAAATGAGGTTCTGCCTTATTGGGACCAGGTTTTTAGGCCTCCATGAGGACTACTGGTCCTGACCAGGTCAGTGTTTATGACAGAAAAGGTCGTAAACAGGCATAAATACAAGAACTCACACAGAGCACAGACACCACATACAGAGAAGCCACATGACCAGAGTGGCTCCAAATGTCTGTCTCTCCCTCTCTCTAACACACACACACACACCAGTGGCTGCCAGTGGGACAACAAACTGTCCCCCTCCTGTCCACTTATGGTGCACCAGTGGCCAATGTCTGTTGGTGTGTTCAGAAAGAAACAAAGAGAGAGAGAGAGAAAAATTGTGTGTCGTTCTGCCTCGTGACCCACGCGCCGCTCATAAGATTCAATTGTGAAAAACAAGAGGTCTTTATTAACGATTGACAACAGCTACACATACAAACATCTGCAGGGCTCAGGACCATCTGTTGTTTCAGATAGCTCATCAGAGCGACGTGTGAATGCCACACGTCTTCCTGTTAGACAGAAGCCATTGTCTTCTGATTACGGGGCTTCTGAGAGCATGGATTTATGCAGCTCTCGGGAATGCGGTGTGCGTCCAAATAGGAATGTGTCGTTCAAAAACACATTACTCCAAAACGCCCCATCGGTAATCAGTTAGGGTTGCGATGTGGAGCCGGCGGAAAAGTCATTAGCAACGGGTTGATGAAGCTTTGTTGAAGCGCTGAGGTTTTCCAAACAAACATGTTCACTTTCAGACACAGGAATATCAATGGCTTCCTTCACAGATATGGATATTATTGCAGCTCGGCTGTCACTGTGGTGGTGTTTACTGTCACTGTGTTTACTTTATAGCGCTTAGATGAGAGCTGAGCCGCATAAAATGATCATTAAAAGTGATAATGAATAAGAGCAAGTAGCAGTTAATGTTAATGCACAATGTTGAATTACTGTTTATGGACGATTTGGAGCAAAACATGGAAATCTGCGGTTGTGTTTACTAAATAAATACATACTTATGACAATATAAGTATATAAAATAAACAAATGTAATATTTAAGTGTCCAAGCCAAACCAAGATAATTTATACCTGATTCCCACTGGTAAGTCAGTTGCCCCTTTTCCACCAACATTACCAGGAACTTATTTATCTGAGGAAAAGAATTCCCGGTAATCTGTGAGGTCTGCGTTTCAACTGCACCTCAAACTTCCAGAAACAGTATTTAAATCAGGCTGATGGTGTTTGAAAAAACGTCCAAACTGTTCTATTTTTGCCAGCAATAAACCATTTTCAAGACAATGCTATGACGTGCATTCACCTTCCGGCTGTTAGAACAGCCACACGTAGCAATCTTTACATTTAAAGCTTAGGGCCAGCGCTCAATGACATTTATTTCATCAGTCTGATCAACTGAACGATTGATTGAAAGAGGGACAGGGGCATTAGAGGGCAAGGGTGTCGTTTTCTTTATTTCCCCTGACTCATTTTATTTCCGACACATCTGTGACATCATGAAGGCGTGAAAGAAAATGATAAATGAAAATGAAATGAAAATTAGCTGCATCATCTGGGTTTAAAAAATCTCAAGTGTACTTATTTTAGTTTGAAAAAGCCTGAGGACATTTCAAATCAAAACATATGCACACTGGCGACAACAAGAAAGCAACATAATGGACGTTACAAATCAATGGTTCTTAGGTTTTTTTAGATCAGCGAACAATGCGGCGCCCAACACAACACTGCGAGGGCTCGACCGATGAATGCATCTCTTGACCCTGGACGAATCTTGACGTTTGACACAGCGGAGATTTAGCCCCGACTGGGAGTTTGGATCGTGGACAATCACCGCTGAGCTGAAAAGTGCAACGCTTGTATAAACTGCTTTAATGCAAAAATCCAGAGAAAAAACACTGCGGTGATGTAATCCCCATGTACTGTCCTGGCGTAACCTGCACACACACACACACACAGGTTAAGATTCAGGTACTGTATCAGCTCTGTATTCCCTTTGTTGAATGTAAAGGCCAGTGACATATTTCTCTAGGCCAAGTTTCACACACTACTCACAGTCAAGATTATGTAATAACGTTATGTGGAGTGAGAGCTCAGTGTTGAGGGCACAGGAGCAGCGTACTACTACATTCTGCTGACACAGGAAATAACATGAACTGAAAGAACCTGGTTCTTTATTCAACTAAGATAATGTTATATACAGTGGAATTATGGCATCAATTGTTTGTGTTTACACTGTCAACCAATTGCCTACTACTTACAAGCATTTAGCTGACTTGTCATGTTTTGTTGTTCCATTGTTGTAAATCAGTTAAAAATGCATGTTTGGCACCTTTGTCTCTTCATCGCTCTATTTTAAGTGTTCCCATGTTGTCGTAATGTGGTGGCAGCAGCTTTGGTTTCAGTCTCAGGGTCTCCAATGCCCTAAATATAATTCTGTACTCGTGTGTTTATCCAGCCTGACAATAAATAAAAAGATTTCAGCTAAACAATAACTACATTTATGTAAAAGGAGGGGCCTTTGCTACTTGTAAACGTCAAAAAAAAGCCCAACAATGTTGGCATTGAAGAGCCAAACCTCAGCTGCATTTGGGCGCCACACTGTGTAAATGTGTATTTAAGCATGCAGCAAGGGACGCGAGTGATTTATCTGGGACGGGGACATCACAGGAAGCAACAGCAGTCAAAATTCAATTTTCTGGTGGCAAGAGAAGAAGAAGCGAGAGTGAGGCTGAATAGGTGTGACTGCAGAGGTTTCCCTTCAATGCAGCCAAGATCATACAATACACAGAGGAGCAGAACGCCTCGACAAAGCCTTCCCGCTGACATTGTTTTATGTGCTAAAATGTGTGTGAGACTGTGTAAGGCTGCAGCAGCTGAATCCAGAAGATAGAAAGGAGAACTGTAGTGTCACTCAAAACCAGAGGGAGAAAGAAGTGAAAGAGTGCAGAGAACAAAGGGAGAATTAAACAAGAGGAGCAGAACTGGAGAGATAATATTAGTCAACTGAAGAGGACAGCTGTCATTGTCCATGTTAATACGTTTACTCTCTTTTCATTCCATATGTTGCAGGTAAAAAAAACCTGTTGCGGGACACGGTGCGAGGCTCATACAGGAGGGTACGGCCAGTGTGTCACAGCCTACATTTACTGTAGATTGAAAAGAGGGATTAAAAAAATAAATATTCCGGCGTTGTCAGTAAGAATCTAAGACGTGCCAAAGTGTTGTCTTTTTTTCTTTGTCACAGCAGTCAATTCTTCAAAGTGGCATATCTGTTATTGGTGCTTGTTTGTTGGGGGAAAACGGCACGAGACAGCAGATCTTCAGGCAAGAAAATTGGTTTAGCCATCAGAAACATGCTTACACCGCACAATAGCCAATTAATCGCACATCTTATCAAAGTTGTGTTAGTGTAGTATACCTGTAAGACAACTGCTCACATAACGCGTCCTGGTACAAAGCTGTGACATCTGTGGCAGCTATTTTTACATGATTCGGGGGCACGGGAGTAATGCCTGGACTACATTTGGGTTCGTCGCGACTGCAGGTGTGTGTAAGGTGATAAAGCGGGGTGACATGATCGCACATTCTCAATGTGCGTGTTAGAGGCTGGCGTTGAGTATTCATGGTAACAGCACCTCGGTTCCCAGCCCTCCTACCAGCAGAGCTTTCAAAATGTAGAGCAGTGCATAAGGGTGTCAATTATATTCCAGACACGTGGTATCACAATAATTTCATCTGGCAAAGATTTGCAAAAGACACAATCATCTTTTTTTTTCTATTTACAAAGAACACAGATGTAAATAAAAAAAATGTGGCAAAGGATGTGACTCAGTACTGCACGTTCACAATGTAACCATCAAATTAGTCTCCTGCCTTCAGCTAAGAAAGAAGAAAATCCCATCCTTCCAGCCGTTGTGTTCGACAGAGTTATTAAACACTTATTTTACATCTCCATTTATTGTACATTGTATTACTGTAGTGCACTCTCTCTTCCAGAGTGTTATCGGACACATTGCAGCTTGCAAAACCAGTCTCAAAGCCGCTTCGAGGTCTACTCGAGTCCCTTCCTGGGGATATATTAATATCACCTCTAATTTTATTAAAACTTTGTCAAAACACTTTCATCCGTGTCGTTGCCGCACAATGAAACTGAACAAAGCTGAGGCGACTGGGAAAAACTGGGGAGGCGCGGGAGAAAAAGAGGGAATGAAGGAGGGCAGGATAGAGAGGGGGGGAGTGTGTTGATGAAGAGAGAAATGGGGTTAATATATGAAAGTATGTGTTTCCAGAGAGGGAAAAGTGAAAGCTATGGCTGCAGGGTCTGACACTGTCCCAGTTTTACTACAGTCCCTGCATCTCCTGTGGCTCCCCAGCACATTTCCACCCAGTTGATTAATGCCGCCATCACACAACCATCACCAGTCTCTTTGAAGAGTGGGGAAAAAAGAGGGATTTATGATGATCCACATAAAATTCCTGTAAAGAGCTGCAATCAGTTTCAGTCTAGTTTTCGATTCTGAGCCATGTATAACCATTCTGTGACACTGAGGTGGCATGATGGTGGAACTATGCCAGGACTTTGGAATCATTTGATCACGTATGCGTTAAAAATGTCTGCTTCCTAATTTCTCCACAAGACGCATATTAACAAACCACGTAACACCACATGCGACACCCTAACAATTCTAGCACCTTAGAGACAGGCAGATGGGTACAACTACAGCGAAAGAAAAACCATTGGTTGATGATCATCATAACTGTGAAGGCAAGGTGTAAATGTGTTGTTGAACAGCTTAGTAAAACTAAGGTGTAAAATTGAGGTTGTGATCTTGGGATTGGTAGTTTTGGGCACAAAAAAATTGATATTGAACCATCCCCAAGCACCAAACTAATCCAATACATCCCTCTTCTACCACTTTATCCTCCAAATGAGGGTCGTGGGGGGTGCTGTGCCAATCTGCCGATTTTAGAGTGTCCACTTTGCCTAATCCCCAAATCTGCATGTTTTTGGACTGTGAGAGGAAACCAGAGAACCTGGAGAAAACTCACACACACACACACACAGGGAGAACATGCAAACTCCATGCAGAAAAGCCCTTTTTCCAATCGGGCTGCGAACCATGGTGTGGCCCGGGTTCACAACATGCCGCTCGTTATTCAACTGAAGGACTGCATAGTTCTCAGCGTGTAAATATGAGACAGCCCAACAAAAAAAAAAAAGAAAAGAAAAGAAGGATGATTGACATGCAATGATGTTCCCCAACGGCAATAAAAAACGCAGCTTGTGCCAGAAACAGCATGATGACCTATAGTGTTTTAATAGAGCTGGCAGGACAAGGCAAAGGAAGAATGAGATGAGTTTGGAGCATCGCCAGTGGGACAGATGAAGAGAATGTGAATGAAGAGCGGCGTGAAGTGAAGAAGGGGCTGCAATCAATCGCCGGAAGTCCCAGTCTGAGAGTGGACAAACATCAGGCCACGAGACAGAGAAGAGTATAGAGGACGGGAGGAAGTGGGGGGAAAGCGGAAAACACGGACAAGACGAGGATGAGGATGAGGATGAGCAAAGGCCCGGGGATTCAGAGATGAGGGTACATTTTCCAATTAACTTTATCTATACGAGTTTCCTAATTTTAACTTTTCAATCTCTATTTGCAAAAAAGTCATGATGCTACATGCCGGTTTGCAATATTGTGTATATCTATAATATTGTGCAATATCTACAATATTAATAAAGACAGCCCATTTGCCTGCATGTCAGTCTTATTACCAGGCTGCTAGGAGGAAAAAAATAAAAGTGTAGATGACGGACGGAAGAAAATAGAGAGATGAATTCCAGTTGGGATTTACAGCAGCACAACTGTGAAATCTCTATCTGTCTTCTGGAAATGAGGTGTGGAGCAGAGATAATGGACCTGAGGTTTTTATGGCGCGCACGTGCACGGACGTGGCAACCGATAAACAGTTGGGACAGTTATTTCTCTGTGGCTTGGTCAATCCTGTGTGGTTCAAACTCGCATCAACATCCTGTCTGTGCAAAATATCAAATAAACAAGTGTGACACGGCGACAGCTTCTGAATGACTTGATAAATTACTGCTTTTGATGAAAGAAAAAACAGCTTAGTTCAAACCTGATATTATTAATTTCACTGACATTGAACGGCTTCTGTAGTCAGTCATGTGATTTTCTTGGATTGAAAAATGAGTAACTGGCACTGCTGCAATCTCAAAGCTGTCCTCCTTTTAACTTTGTTGTTAACTTGGAAATGTCTTACCTGAAAACTAGAGCTTATTCAAATGCTAAAAGTCGGATTTTTGTCTACACTCAACAGTTTCAGCGAGATAAGCATTCTCTTTGACACAGACTGCTTTTCAGAGTTCCCCCCCATTGATCTCATATGCATTTCTTCTGGAATCCTGGTACACGGAGGCACAAAAAAGGCTCCCTGTGAAAGTAAATACCACGCAGTCCCTGAACATGAAATTGTTATAATTTGACTACACCGCTAACAAAAGCAGCCGAGAGTTGCTGACAGAGTGAGTGTGAATTGTTCCCCGAGTCTGCACAAAGACTCTCTGTGATTTGGCATTCCTGTGTATAACTGTGTACAAGTACTTAGATTTTTCTGTGATGCAGCATAGATCGTAAAAAATTTGCCAAAAAAACAACAACAACAACAACAACACAACCATTGAGAAAAATACTGGAGCAGCCTGTACACGTTTACATTTGTCCGATATAGTCTTTTTACAAAATAACACTCAACTGTTTTGTTTTGTTCTTTTATCTTAAAAAAAGTCCACAAACTAGCTCACGATTGCTATAGAGCAGAGGTCTCAAACCTGTGGTGCATGGCCAAATGTGGCCCTCCAATCACTTGTATGTCAAGTTACTTGTCTTGGTTTTTGAGAAATAGATTCATTTTGAATCATAACACACACTTTTATTGTGAACTATATATTGTTCCATAGGAACACAGACACTTTTATTTTGAAATTCTGTGAAATATCTACCATATTTTACTACTAATATAATAATAATAGTGTTTGTTCTATTGCAATGTCATGATGGAACATTGGGGCTGAACAATTAATGTTAAATTGTGTCGAAATCGCAATAGGAGGCGCAATATCATGTCAAAATATCATTTGAGATGATTTATGGTCTTGATCTATACACATCTTATTCTACAGACTGAAAAGAACATCTTTGTTTCTCACAGATCTGCACAAATATCACACTAGTAATCACCCCATTCCAATTCCTGATTCCAAATAATCACAATTAGATATTTACTAAAAAATTGTTCAGCCCTATGGAATATCGTGATATCATTTTAAGCTAATATTGCCCTGACCCCCTATGTTGGACTTTTTTTTCACTTGACTGGCCCCCTACTGGCCAGACTTGATACACGGAGGCCCCGGGGTAATTTGAGTTTGAGACCTCAGCTTCAGTGTGGCAGACATGCATTCCTGACTCACACTCTGCTCACATAGCACAAGTCTCTCTTGACAGCCTAAGCTTAGTGATGCATTAGCGTGATATTTAAAGTTTTTGGATCACATCAGGTTTATATTTCTCTTTATCCAGTACGGGAATCATTAATCTTGCGCATTATTGGACTGATACTGATACAGAATATCACATTGGCTCATAACTTTCTGTCAAGATTTACGGCGCAGTTTTATGACGGCGATGCCCATTCGAGATTCAAGACTGATGTTGTTGCCATGGTAATGCATGCCTGTTGACATGTCCAATCTTCTCTCACTTCCTCTCTCTCTCACACCACTCTGGTCTCTGGTCTCAAAGTGAAATTTAATAGCAAGAATGGACATAACCAGCACATGTGAAAGTGACAGTCTGAGAGTCTCTGGAGAGTGTCAAGATTTTTTACTTTTAAGAGCTGAGAATATCAGAGTTCCCACTGAATCCCCCCACCCCATCTAAACAGAACACTGCCCCAGGGAGGATGGTATGTGACCTGGCACCAGTCTGCTACACATTCCCTGTCCTGGAGGGAGAAAACCTCTAAGTCATTCTATAATACATAAACACATAAATACAGACGTTAAAACCAAAAAGTCACAACAGAACTGCCACAGGCTTTTTATATTTTCCTTCCAACTTTCTCAACACGCCCCCATTTCCCTTTGACACACTAGTACGACACAAACATCATTGCACAAGCTGAGAATTATAAAGATTCTGTATCAAAAATTTCAAAAAAACACAAAACAGCAAAGACACACACATGCTCATGGGGTTAGGGTTAGATCTGGGTTTGTACATAGATATATATATAGATATCTATGTACATGTATACATATACACACAAACCACAATCACACACACCACATACACATATGCCAATTCAAATATGCACACATAGTATTTATGCATACATAAACACACGCATGTGCACAAGTATGCATGCACACACACGCACGCGCACGCACACACGCACACACACGCACACACAGCCAGGAGTGGATGTTTGGACACAGACGTCAGAGTGGAAAGTTGATCACAGTTGTACTGCAGCCATGAACACTGTGGATCAGAGTGTGTCCCGAAATAACCTGAAATGCTCCGATCTGACCCTCAAAAATTCACATGCGCGCAGGACACACGTTTGAGGAGAATGTCGTAAATCAATCCTCGTCAAGACTTCGCATTTCCTGTTGTCACCATTTCTTTGGGGGGGGGTTACAGTCGTGGCGGAGGTGTGTGGGGGGCCATATGGTGCAAAAGAGCTACAAGAATGCTCCGACGAAATCGTTGGCTACATATGGATGCTGTACACCATATGCTCTCCATTTTCCTGATGAGCAATTTAAGCTTATTTCACTACATTCACTGAGAGACTTTGTATGTATTGGTTTTGGAAAAGTGGTCCAAACCCACGTTTTAAGATTCCCTTTCTTTCATTTAATTCTCCCTTCTCTTGTCCCCATTTCTTAAAAGCACAGCTCAAGACGTTTAATCTGCTGAACAAAGCCAAATGAACACGTTTCATTTTTATTTGGAGGGACTGAACTACGTTTAAGTTCAATCATTCCTATGGGTAAAATAAAAACCCAGCAGGAAAAAGAATGAGTTCACAAGAATCTGTAAATGCTGCGGATGAATTAAAGTTGAGAGCTGTGAGAATGAACAGCAGGTCAATGAAAAGGACAACCTGTATCCGTTGCCATGTTTCCAAATTCTCTTTAGATGTGTATCTGGACTCTGTGTGTGTGTATCCACACTGATCTCATGTCTCGACACTTGCCAAGACTGCGTCTCCTGCCAAGTCTAAGCAGGGTGGTGGGTGCATTTCTGCATCTCTCCATAGCAGGGAAAGATGAGGAGGTGGAGAAAGCATTTTTGCAGCAAGACAGGAAGGAAGTCAAACTTACTCACACTTAGGCATTTGCACACCCCATACACCCCAGCACTGTCTGACACCTGGAGAAACCGCAGTGTGTTTCCACTGCTCTCTTCCCCCATGAGAACCGTTCCACTTTTTATAGCACATCACCAGCGAGACTGCATCCCTTATTACCAAAGAAACACACACACACACACACACACACGCACGCGCGAGAAGTAAAACTACCAGGAGTCACAAACTATGACTTGCAGCACTTTTCCTACACTGCAGAAAGTGCTCTGAGCTGCTTGAGGTAATTCCAAACACTGACAGTAAATCAGATGTGATTTAAATGCTGCTTTCATTAGCAATAACAGATACTGTGTTACCAGTATAGACACAGCCCCTGTGACTCTCTCAGCAGGAAGCAGCACAACCACGGCCTTCACGTAGGATCCTTGATGCTGCATTGATTATGAAGTGGTTTCTCTGATCATTGCTCTGCGCAGTTATCTTAAAGACGCTAACGTAAAGACGACTGTAGCACCTCTGGCCTCCATTGTGAAGTTAATTCGGCGGCGGGGCGTCATCCTCTGGCTCGTAAAGACGAGACGTTTTAATAAATCACCTTCACTCACTTATAATTTTAAATGAAAATGTTCTCTCCTCTGCAGCAGCAGCAGCAGCAGCAGCTACTGCGCCTCATTTTTCAAAAGAAGATAAAAACAGTTTATGAGCTGTTGATGCGTTCAAGCTCAGCAAAGAGAACTCCTTTAAACCCGACACGACGTGACATGTGAATCCTCTTCGGTGGGAAATAAAGTGATGTTATGAACATTTTAGTGTCCAGTCAAGTAGGCAGTACAGATATTTTTGGAATCAAAGATTCAAGCTGGATTTTTTTTGGCCACTATTAATTTCACAGTAGGAAAATACATTAAACTTACACGTCTTTGTTTTGTAAATATGTGTACACATACACACGAGTAAAAACACTACACAATGTCTCTAACATGTTATAGAACATCTGTGGTTTTTAATTTCAAACTTAAAATAAGGCACAATTTCACTGCATCGTTTGACCGGTGGCCAGTGACATCTCACCCTTCTCATCTCCATAGTAACAATAGGACCAGGACTGGGGCGGGGTTAACCCTTAACCTAATGTGTGTGTGCATGTGTGTGTGCGTGTGTATTTGCCCCTGTGTGTATTTGGGCAACTGGGGGAAGGGGTTGATGGGATTCCACTCAAACACCCGTGGGAATAGCAGTCAAGCTCCAAAGCTTGTTTAGGCTTTAACACCCATTACACATTCACCACCCCCAAAACACACACACACAGGTTTGTGCATCAATTCTTCTTAGGTTGATGCACTGACTTCAACCTAAAAAAACATTATCCTTAACCATCACCAGTTAATGTCTAACCCTAACCTTAACCCAACCAAATGTTAAACCTAAACTTAATCAGTTTCTTTAGAAATTAGGTTCTGCCTCATTAGGACCAGGCTTTGGTCCCCAAAGATAAGGTCAATGTTCATGCCAGAAAAGGTCCTGAACCACAAACTGCCCTCTCCAGTCTTCACACCTCCAACGCACCTCTGTTCCTCTCCATGTCTGTTTGTCCAGAGCGTCGTGGACATTTTTACATGAGCAGACAGGATTCTGGCAAAGACCATGCTCTCTCCCTACAGCATCATCACAGTAGGTCATCACCTGAAAGTTAAGCTGTGCTTCAGATTCAGAATTAAGATCGACATGAGGAGCAAGGGAGATATTTAATGGGTCCACAACGGCACACGTGCATATTCTATCATTTACTAATAACCTGGCATCGTTGGGCTAACTGCATAAAACACAGCAGGTGCCAGTGAGTCATCACGTGTGTGTGCATACACCACATATACTGTACATAAGCACAGAGAACAATTGTCTAATTTCAATGACTGCTTCATTGTGTCATGATGTGCTAATGGAATTCATTAAATTCTCTTTGCACAAACATCAGAGAAAAGCCAAAACGAAGATGAGAAAGAATGAATTACCAACGACACAGGAAATATACACAAACACACACACACACACACAAAGGAGGTTTTCACTGCAGTGTGGTGTAAGTGTATTTGTTTCCACTTTAGGACTTTTTTAGGCTTAAAAACTGACCGTGTTAAGACCAAAATCTGGTTGAGATGAGGCGGAACCTCATTTCTGAGGAACGTGTTAAGATGAGGGCTAATGCACTGCCTGGTTAGGCATGAAGTAAGGGATAACGCTTTGTTTAGCTTGTCCAAATGAATGGAAGTCAATGTCATGCCCTAAGAAGAATAGCTGCGCAAACCTTGGTGTGTGTGTGTGTGTGTGTTCCCATGTATTGTATAATTATAGGCATGATCAGCTCTTTTCGTGGAAATGTCCTTGCTTGTCCAACTTATGTCAAAGCAGTTTGTCACAATGATCCCAAACCCTTGATCCTCTCTCGTACCTGTATTTACCCGGGGTTGCTATGTGATGACTCCTGGGGTTTTAATGGCAACTCACTGCAGCAATGACACTGTCTTCTTTCATCTCTGCTTTGCCCTGTCATTCCCGTGTGTGTGTGTGTGTGTGTGTGTGTGTTCATTAGGATTAGGCCAGGCCTCCAAAGGGGGAAAGGGCCTGTTATCAATGCCTGTAATGATCCTTTGAACCTGTGTCCCTGTGTTTCAGTTACAATACCACTAGAGTTCAAGCCCAAGACACTGCACTGACTTCCATTCATTAGGACAGTCCAAACAACGCCATTAACACAAACCTTAAACCAGTTCCTCAGGAATGAAACATCATAGACCTCAACCTAACCATAACAGTCTCAACTTTGAACCTAATCCTTGACCTAAACCCAGATCTAACCCTAACCCGGAGAGCAAGTCTTAACCTTTAAAAGGTCCTTTAAAGTCCTGAGGATCAGCCAAAATGTCCTCATAAGATATGTTTGAACACAAACACAGAGGCATATAATTACTGTTATGATGTTAAAGCTGATCACATGTTGTTAAAGGAATTTGATAACTGATTAGCACGACATTTAATGCATAAATAGTGGCACATTTCAATGGTCAGGAGGACACTCGTTTTCCATCATGTCGGTTTGTATGAACAAACAAAACCACTGGAAGTTTACATTTGCAGCTAATCTGCAATAAGTTCAACTCTGCGATGCCATACCAGATATTACCTCAATAAATCATTCTAAAATAAGCTCCTACTCACACTGCAGTGTAGGAAAATAAATGACACCCTTAATGTAGGAATAATTTCAACAGTTGTATGGCTCTGTGTGTGTGAGAGAGAGTAACATTTGTCCAAGGCAATGATTTGGCAGGAAATGTACAAGAGGAGGAAATCTCACTTTGAAGAGTGTTTTCTTTTTTCTCCTCAGCACAAAAACAACAATGCAAAACGTTAAGAAACATTTTTCTACAGCAGTAGAATACTTAACTTTTAACCTGTGAAATTTTGATTCTCTGGTTCAGATATTGAAAAACAAAACAAATGTAACCTGATATCATCAGTTAACTCTAAATGCAAATGCTTCACCAGGGACATAACAGATGGATGCCACTGTAGCAACAACACTTCATTTATGTTGTGCACTGTTTCTTTCATCCTCTAAGGGAGAAAATATGTGTTGTACAGTTGGAAAATTGCTTTGAAATGACTGGTTATGGCGAGCTGGTGGATGCAGCAGCACAAACTTATCAACTTAGCTGTTTAAAAGTGCATGGAAAGTCTTCAGCAGACTAATATCAGTATCTATTGATACTGTATGAGGATTGTATTTAAAAAAAAAAAAAGATTTCAAAGTGAATGAGATGAACTCTCGGTGAACAAATGTGCACTGGTCCCATCGTTCAGTTTACATGACATTGAGTGCATGTGTCTACACACTCACTTCTGGGAATGATGGAACAAGTGGCAAGTCGTTTCTGCAACAGCTGATGTACAACACTGCAATTGAGGGACGAGGGCTGCCAAAGTCATCAGCTGCTCACTGGCTTTGTGGTCAAAGAGAAACAACACCGGGGGAATCTTGACACAGTATTTAGCACTTTAAATAAAAATCACTGATTTCATCACTGAAAAAGACATAATATATACATATGTACATATATATGCAGTGTATATATATATATATATATATATATATATATATATATATATATATATACTAAGTACCATACTATCTGTTGACTTGGAAGGAGAGGCCCAGCACAAACAGCCCAGCACAAACAGTCGGTGACAAAACACTTACTTCTGACTCATCATGTCTGTGTTTGGTTCCGTTTCCATAGCAACACATTCATTCATATAACCTGAGCACATGATGTACCGTGCGTGTTTGTCTGGAACTCTGAAAGTTCACATTTGCAAGAACCCTGCTCTTCTACCCCAATTACATCTGGCATTAAAATCCACAGGTTGCAGGGAAATAGTGCTTGACATCATGAAAGTACAATGTGTACAACACATCCAAGACACTGGCGATAGATTTGCTAGATCACCTCAGAAGGTGTTCAGGAACGCCTTTGCGACCAAACTGAAGACAAGAGCAAATGCAATAGTGCTGTCAATCAATGTACAACAATGACGTGGGTGGAAATTATACATGACTGTTCCAGACCTGTGAGTTAGTAACAGCAGCAGCAGCAGCAGGGAGCAGCCATTAGCTAATAATCCTGCAGAGATGTCCTCAGCTATTATTCAAAACAATTGTAAAGACCAGACCACAACAGTATCCAAGCACTAGCGCTTTTCCACTACACCGTTCTAGCACAACTCAGTTCCACTCTACTGGGTTTATTTTTGCATTTACTTTTCCATTAGGGAAACTACCTGGCACCTGGTGCTTTTTTTTTAGTACCTGCTCTGGCGAGGTTCCAAGCGAGCTGAGCAGATACTAAAATGTGACATCAACAGACTGACGGACCACTGGCTGGTCAGAGAATGCCGTCACTGGAATGAGTCATGAGCACGACGTCTGACAAAGGAGTCAAACCGAACCATGCCATGTAGATCAGTTAAAAACTTCATTAATTAGTCAACCTCCAACATTTAACAAGGCAATTTCTAAAATCTCAACATTTGGCAGCTGAATCACAACCCATTCAACCGTATCTCAGTTCAGTGACTGTGTCAGAAGGAGTCTGTGCTCCGGTCATGCAGGAAGTACTGAACTAATCCTTTTAATGAACTGATTCTAATGATTCAGTACATCGAAAAAAAAACACCTGCTTCGCTCCTCACTAGTTTGTGTGTTTGTGTCGTCTAAAACAACTTCACGGCAGTTCAGTGCAGCCGTGGCTATGAAAACGCGCCTGGTATCGCCTGTGCCGAGCCGAGTAGTGCTAGAACTGTATAGTGGAAAAGCACCAATAGCTTGTTTCCCCAAAGATTACCTCACGCGTCTGTCGTCTCGTTCAGTAGAGAAAGGTAGAAAGCAGGATGACTCATTCCGTAAATAACAATGTTGTTCAGCTCCACCGGGTAAAAAAGACGTATTGACTATTGTCGACAATTAAATTCCACATGGATTTTCATCCACAAATTCACCCAATCTTTTCACCCCAATTTTGTTGTTGCTGCTGTTTTTTATTGTTTCGTTGGACTGGCACAAACAAGAATGATGTTAGTGTGACAAAGCGATCGGATTTCAGTGTGGACACATATCAATACCTGGGGTTAATGGATTCTTTGTGCAGACTCACACACTCACACAAACACCCACTGTTACAGGAGATTCACACTCTTCATAGCTAACCCTGCTAGTCCTAAGAGACCCAGGAGTCGACCATTGCAAAGTGACTCCGAAAGAATTGCCGAGGGCTACGTGCTATAAGTGCGTGCATGTGGGGGTGTACAGTCAAAAACGTCATTTACTCTCGTTTAACGATGTCCACTGTGAGGAGGTAGAAAGTTACTTTGAGGTCTAAAATATCCATGATGTCAAAACTCTGCAGCGTAGCACAGTCTCTTTTGTGCGTGCGTCTTCATGTGGCATCTGCAAAACTGCCCTGAAGGGACTGGTGAGGTTTATTGAGTGAATTGAAGTGGAGTGTTAAATGTTAGTGGAAATGTCACTGAGGGTTTGGATTCCGGTTCATTGCCACGAATGAGCGACCGCTCGCTGCTGCTGCTGCTGCTGCTGCTGCTGCTGCTGCACTTCATCAAACCAGAGCTCCACTGCTTCAATCAATGGCCCAGCTTACCTGGTAAGTCTTTGTGTACTAAGTGGGGGGGGCGGGGGTGTGGAAGCTGACAGCCATGTCTTTCTTAGCCCGATTATTCACAGAATCCGTCTTACTCAACTCAAAGGGAGTGGGGTGGGTACCAAACATGAACATACATGTCCACACGACCTCCCTCATCACATCACAATGAACTTATCATAAAAAGCCCGCAACATGAGCTCACCTTAGTCAAATACACTATATTGATCCAGCCGTACAAGTTACAGCATGAGACTGGAAAGCTTGTCTTTCTTTAAGGGAAATCTCGTAAGATTAAAAATGTCAATGGGATGAAGTCATTTCTTCTGTTGCGGATTTTGCCATTAATCCGTCACTTCTTTGCGATCTGACAGTTTCTCAGAGGAGAGGAGCTACTTGCATTCCTTCACTTTACAATGCGTGTTGAATATTTGGAGACTCCTTGGCTGCCAGTGAGCTGGCATTTCAATTACCGCGCTTTAAGGTTACGGTTAAGGTAACTGTATTAATCCCTGTGGGGGGAAAATTCGTCCTGTGGATTTCACCCATCCTTTAATCTGAGCCTTCTTGGAGGAGTGGATAGCCACTGAGCGGAGCGTGGGGACCAACTCCAGACTGAACGTCAGTGGCTTGGTCTGGGGCACTGACAGGAGCGTTACCCTAACACATGTTTGGATGTCAGGAGGAAACCGGAGCACCCGCAGAAAACCCACACAAACACGGAGAGAACATGAATGGCTTCATTTTCCTCCTTCTACCGGCTGAGCGTGAGGCAACGCTTGACTTGACAGCTCATAGATTTAAAAAAATAATAAATAATGACACCATGCTCTCTCTGTGAGACAATTATAATCTGTTTATAGCAACAGTCAATTGCAGCTACAGATTTAGCATCTCATTTGAAACAAAACTCTAAAACAGACAAAATATTTTTCCCAGATGGAGGCAAACGGCAGATTTTTTATTTTCCCTTTTTTTGCACCAGTGTTGATGAAATCACATCATTGCCACATTACAGCCACATCTCCTCTGCACTTCTCACATTACACGCCACAAAACAATGCACTGGATGAGCTGCATTACAAGTAAACAAGGCTCTCTGTTCCTCTCTCTCTCACTGAGCCTGGGTTATGAAACCTTGCACTGCTGCAGCCTATGGGCAACTGGGCTTCACCAGGACTATGGCAACAGCAGGAACACAGACAGGTGACACACTCAGTCTGTCTTTATGTGTCTCTCCTCTCTGCTGTGTCTGTCTCACTGAGTCCTCACTGGCATCACAGGAGCCTCATTATATGAACTGGTAATAATTCAGTAGATAACAGTATGCATCAGTCATTGCATAGCAGCAAAACACTCTCTGTCTTTCATAACTTGGATTCTGAAGCCAAGTTTGTTCCCCTCGTTGTGATTATCAGACAATCTACAGTCAGTGTATATAAAACTGTATATAACCAAACAGCAGCTGGATGTCAGTGAAGGCAGCGTGATGAACACACTGTTTGCCCATTTCCAGCAAACATCAGAGGGGAAGAATTCATCATCATTCCTCCACAATTACGTGTAGATATGCAGCGCATTCAGAGACTGATAGAAACAGTTTTGAGTGGGTTTCTTTCCTCAAAATGTCAGGAAGTGACAATGTAAACAAACTAGGGTGAATCAAGCATGGAAACATTTCAACACAGTTCCACAGGCTAATTAAAGCAGCAGAACCACTAGTGCATGAAGTGGATGGTGGGAAAAGTAACCGACCTTAACAGGGGAGCTCCTGGTGGCCACCGGCAGCTCTCTGATCGCACTGCCCGGGGGAGACGCGGACAACCCGGCTGCATATCCGTGCAGCGAGCCGCCGGCCACGGACTGCCTGCCGCCGCCTCCGCCTCCTCCTCGCTGCTGGGGCCGCTGCTTGATACCGTCCAGGAGGCGAACCAGGAGGATGTTAGCGGGCAGGTCGTCCACCCCGCAGTCCACCAGGATGCGGCACTCCGGGCAGCGGAGCTCGTTCCGCGAGCTGACGATGTTCTCCAGGCAGCGGCGGCAGAAGGTGTGCTGGCACGGCAGCACCTTGGCCGTGGTGTCCAGGCGCTCCAGGCACACCGAGCACTCCAGCAGATCCAGCAGCGACGAAGACTCGTCCATGTCGCCGGAGAGGGTGAGCATCTGGGCTTCAGTGTCCGTGGGGACGCCGCGGCGGCGACTGCTTCGTGAACGGCAGAAATGGACCGGGAGAAGCGAACATTCTGGGGAGCGGACCGGAGGAAAGCAGCCCACCACGGTCCACGGACAACCCACGACGGAGTCCCCCGTGTACCCAGCAGTTGCTCCTGTGTTGTGAATGTTCTCCACTGTTCTGTCTCCTCCCGCGTGTCTCTGTCTTTCCCCCTCTCTCTCTCTCCCTCTCTCTCTGAGTATGTGTGTGTTTCCTCTCTCCCTCTCTCCAGCAGCTGTGCTGAAAGCAGTGAGGTCACGCTCTCATCATCATCATCATCCGCGCGCACAACACAATTGCGGCGCGCGCTCACGCGCCAGAGGCGGATTGATGACACACAGAGAGAGAAATAGGAGAGAGAGATGATGTTGTTTTCAATTTGAACAAACACGGAATTAATTCACGTGATAATGCCAACAAAAATACACCATTAGGTCATGAAAGTGCAAGACACAGCTGACCTTTAACCACAGAGCAGATGATATTATAGACACAGGGTCACTCATGTGTTTGTAAAATCTAAACTCTAACCCCTCTCCCTCTCTCATACATAAACATTAGAGAGCGATTCTTGCCAAAATCTGAATAATAACACAAATTCCAAAGCAAAAAAAACTATTCAACATGTATAAAACACTGACACAATAACATTCCAACCAACATCAAATTTGTGTCACATTACCATCTGTACATTTGCTCTTGTTTTCTTTGTTTTATTGTTATTTTGGGTTATTTAGGATTAAATACCACTGTGGGCATGTGTTACATGTAGAGAAAAGGATTAAACAACCCATGATGCAAAGGGTTTAATTCCCCACTTTCACACTTCACTGTCCTCTCAAATTAACACAAAAAAGCCCTAAAATATCATTAATAACAACTTAAATCTATTAAATATATGACGTGTCCCTTTGGTATATACATTTTAATGACACACAGTATGGTTACAGTAAATGTAATGTTCTTTGTTTATATAACCCCTTACAACAACCCACGTGTGACCAAAGTGCTTTACAAAATATCAAAACTAGAGACGTCATTAAAAACACACAGTATTAACAATAAAAATAAAGTGTTGCCACACTAGTGGGTATTAAGCCATTAAAGCCATTCTGAATAAATGTGTTTTGAGTCTACATTAAAGACACCAGGGCTTCTCATTTCTGGCCAAAATTGTAATCACAATTACTTTTAATCAACACTGTAGCCTCCCAATATCAGGCATTAAAAAAAATGTACAAGAAGCCTGTCCACTGGTATCATTTTCACATTTTTAGAAAGATACCATTTTGCTTATTTCAACAGTGTTTAGTGTGTCAATAATCTTGCCCCAGAATCCTGCAGATTCAGCCAAAAATAAGACAATAAGAGAGTAACGCGGTGATCAATCAAATCAATTTCAAATCTAAAATCTATTTCTTTGAAGGTTAAATGTTGGTTCAAGTCAGAGCTGCACTCACTTGATCTAAGTGTTGTATGGTGTCTGCTCTGATGTATTTGCAGCTTTTATAATTTAGTTTATATATGGAAACCCGCCAAGGGACTGGAGGTGTAAATTAGCAATTGCTATAAACTGTGCAGCCCACTGGCTTCATGCTCTGTCTTGGAACTACTGCGATTATGATTATTTATTAGTAATTGGATCCAAATAATTGGTTTAAGGGGCCTCAACATGTTTTGATTTTTTTTTTTCCATTGTCGTTGTTGATTTGATGCCTTTGTTGTCTTTGGTGTTGTAGCTTTGGCAACGTGTGAATGTCATTCCTGTCATGCAGGCGTCTCAAACTCACATGACCATGGGGTCACTGAGCATCGAGTCAGGTCGGGAACAACTATTCGGGGTCACAGAGTTTCAAACTAAACCTTTCTAATTCACAGCATACAGAAATAGCTCCATAATAACTTGATATTAAGTGGGTGGGCCACGTGAAATCAACTGGAGGGCCACATGTGACCTTAAGTTGAAAATTTAAACTAAAAGAAAGAGAAATATCAGAGACCTTCTAACCATCAGAGCTGCTTAGTCATTTTACCAGACTGCTTATACCTTCACACACACACACACACACTGGTTAAAAAAAGAATCATGTTGCTTGTGGACGTTGGGAGGTCTTGTGTGATCTCAGCTGTTCAGCCACAGTTCTGGTCCAAACACACTTAAACCTTCACAAATCCCTCCTGTATATGTGTTGACTGGTGAGTTGTATGAAAATCACAGAATCGACCAGGAGACATGTATCAGTTCATGTCTTGTTCTGTCCACCTGACTGCAGTTCAACATCCTTGGTCATCGCTTCAGTGACTGTACTGTACCTCCAGCTGATCATGGAGCATTTGTTTGGGGGGGAAAGGTTGTTCCTAGTGACACCTTGTGGCCACCACTGAACTTTTATTTATCGCCTGTGTTGTTATTGTTAATGAAACAGATACAAACAGTAAAAATTACAAGATTGTTTTATTGGTTTGGAAGAAAATCCACCATAATATGTAATGGACATAATACAGACTGTTTACACAGTCACTTTAAGGGGACTTGTCTTCATTATGGGGACAAAAATCAGGTTCTCATAACGTAAATCACTACATTTTAAGAGTGAAGAAATGTTTTAAAGTTAGGTTAAGTTAAGGGGCACTAGTAATTATGGTTAAGGTTAAAAGTAAGTCTACAGGAAATGCATGTACAGTATGTCAATGTAATGTCCTCTGGTGTGTGTTGTGTGTTATGACTGCTGGCTTGCGTTGCCTTTGCACTTGTTCAAACCTGCTTCACACTCACATTCAAGCCCACAGGGAGACAGAGAGATTAAGGTCCGCGTGTGTATATGTGTGTGTGTGTGAGAGAGTGTGGGGCACAGTGACGCCTTCCTGAGTGGGAGGGTGGTCCCAGTTTTTACCACCCACGGTGAAAAGCAGAGGATGGACTGCTGCTGAGGTGCAGGGATACAGTAAAGGTGAGCGCGTGGTGAGCAGGAACCACAACACTGTTGGGTTATGGTTATAAGTCGTTTTATAATAAAGTACCTAAGGCAAGGCTGGGCTAAAGTTACAGACTCATCTGAACTGATAAAGCTTCAGGAAACTTGAATATTTAATAGCGTTGCATGGATTCTGAAGACAACGTGACACAAGAGGACTGATACCTCATTATACTAAAAGACAGAAAACCAAGTGAAGTTCAACTCAAGGTCAAGATGAAGATTTTTTTTTTTTGCACTTCTCCAGCTCAGCTCAGCTTTCACGAGTGGTGCATTCAAATCCACACGGCTGCCAAATACTGTAACGCCACAGTAAACGTTAAGGTGCACGTGAGTGTACAATGGTGTTGTGCTCAAACCACGATTTTGAATGCCTCACTCGAAACGGCAGATCAGAAGTACTGGCAACAAGCCCAACTGCTCGCTCTCTCTCTCGTTATCATACCCACTCATGTCATGCCCAGTGTTTAATACAATCCGCCACAGCCAATAATCCAGAATTAGTAGAAAACTACAGGGAAAAGCGAACAAAAAAAAAAAGATTACTGGATGAAAATCCCCTCAATTTATTTAAGCATCATAGTCTCTGGGCTCCCAGGTGGACGCAGTGTTGTCCCTAACAGACGCTGGTAAATGGCAGATGTGAAAAAATGCCTTTTAAAGAGACACAATAGTTAAACATCTCTGTGTTCTAATGATGAAAACTGTCCATTTTGTACACTGTCTATCATACACTGCATCCATAATGGACGTTATAGAACACTGACGTTTAATTAAAGAGAGTTTTGAGGACGTGAGCTTGAGCTTTGCCGGCTTTTCAATTTCCATTAACTTTGCCATAACTTCCCCTGAGGCTCATTTTCCTTAATTTGGGTTCTCAGTTTTTCCCCCTTTTTTTTCATTGTCTTTATTAAATGTAATGTTTTCTTTTCTCACAGACTTGATATGATGGACATGTATTTGTGTTTTGACCTGAAAACATCAGCCTTATCAGCATTCACATGCTGCATGAACCTCCTTTTAGCTATAGAGGCTTCTACAGTACAGTATATCAGTACTGTTAATAATAATTCTCTTATCCTGTCACGTCTCAGCATTATATTACATTGTTTGTATGAGATGATGAAGTGTAGTGAATATCCTGTGTCTCTGTGTGTGTGTGTGTGTCCTCTTTATAGACCTATACCATACACCTCTCTTTCATTGACCAATGTCCTTCGTTCATGCAAAAGTAGGTTAGCTGACACAGCAGTTACCATGGCAACTGGCTCTTTGCTTTCTTGTTGAAGAAAAGAGGGTGAGCGTGTGTGTGTGTGTGTGCTCTCACAGACCAGACAAGGTAAAAGAGGCACATAATATACTATCAGGGGTACTAACAAGGTCATGGAGATTATATATATGTAGATTATGTAAAATAATGTAGATTCAGGGAAAAGGTTTGCTGGTTATATTATTTTTCCATGGGTCATTTGGGGGATGATGAAGTCATTTCTTTCAATTTCAAATTTTTACATTTGCATTTGCATCCTTTAAAAGTGTTGGACCACATTTCAGACTTTTTCTTTTCTTTTTTTTTTTACCTTGAGAGCTCAAGTCTCTTTAGGGAAACATGAGAAGCATTCGGAAGTTTGTTTTTAATGCTTTTCGCAGTGCAAACTGACGCAAGTTCATTAAATCAAGCAGCACATTAAGTCTCCACTGACTGCTGTCTTCTTTGATGTGCTGCTCGGGGGGAAGGGGGGGGGAGTCAAAACAGGAAAGCAATATTATACCACATTTCAGTCTCTGAATCTCTGTAGTACAAGTTGACCTGAAGACTTTACAGCAGGTCAGAGTGTATCCCATTAATCCTTCAATTTATTTATCGAGCAAGGAATCATGTAACTCCTATAGGGATCCACGATATTGGCTATAAAATGCCGATATATGACTAACGACTACAACAGTATAGGCTCAAAAGGCAGTGTTGTAATAATAATGAGGTACAAATACTTTGTTACTATACTTAAGTACACATTTCACGTATCTGTACTTTGTTATTTATATTTCTAGCAACTTTTACTCCACTACATTTCCTCAAACTATCTTTGTGGACACATACAGACTAGCAGAACCAGGGATTGAACCCACAACCTTCCAGTTGAAAGAGAACTCGCCCTACCACTGAGCTACCATGACTCCGTCCTCGACTCCTCCCTTTCTTAATACTTTTACTTCTAAAACTTAAGTAGATTTTATGACAGAAAATGACATTTGATACTTAAGTACAGTGAATGTCACATATACTTTAAGACTTTTACTTAAGTAATAATATAAAAAGTGACTTCACCTTTCTGGTAAAGTACTTTAGACAAGACTGTGAATATGTCGCTACCTTCTTGACTTCTATGCTGGTGCCCTCTACAACTCTTACTATTATTTTAATGTACACATTGACAAAGAAAGCTGAAAGCAAAGCTTGGTTTCTTCTATCGTAAGTGTTTTCCTCTGGTGGCAAGAAAGAGGATTGTACAGTGCTCAGTCTTAACTGTGTTAGATTACAATGATGTGATTTACATAGGTACTGTATACATGCAGCATACATCATGCTCTCTTAACCAGAGGAGGAAAATGCACCTGCTGCTTTGGCCTTGTTAGGTAAACTCCCTGTGTATATTATCATATTGCATCAGCAGGTTTACTTCCCGATTTTTCCTAAATGTTCCTAGAATGAACTCAGGATTCACTGAAACTGTTTCCTCCTTCTGTGGACACGGAATGAGCTGCACAACATAATTCCACTACAGACACTGCCTTCTTTAAACACCTTCAAAGGTGTTTTTATGGACAACGCGTTGTACTTAATTATGTCTCTCTCTTTTTTTTGTTTTACTCTCCTTTAACTACATCATTTTAGCTTTTATAATCTGTTGTGAGTTTTGTATCTGAAATAGTTTTTTGTCTCTGTTACTCTAACTATGTGCTGCTATCTTGTGTCTCAGTGGGAAACTTCCTGGCTAAATAAAAGATAAATAGAATAAAATAAAAAGCAGGCAAAAAATAACGATGTTAATTTAACGACAGAAAAGACTAAATGACTGTAGCGACTAAGTGCTAAGTAAAATTAGCGACACCTGAGTGAGCCTGAGTTAGCCTCAGGCAACAAATAACAAATGAAATACAGCCCCCTAGTGGTTGGGAGGAAACTCAGAAATCCAAACGAGACGTGGCCCCGACAGTGACCTCTGCAGTTACTGTGTATCGTTGTCGGTTATCGTCCTAAGCACTCCTGATATCGGCAAAATCGTGCATCCCTAAGAACTCCAAACCTTCTGTGTTTTGGACCATTTAATAACAGCATGGCTATAACACAAAGTGTACATCAGAGGTGTCAAACAGGCGGCCCGCTGGCCACGTGTGGCCCACCAATTCATATCATGTGAAAACATTCTTTGAGGCACAGCTGCCAACGAGGTGACAGAATATAGACAGAATCTAAGATTAGATAATATATTGGTCTTTGAATTACAGTTGTCTATTATTTACGCAATTTTAAATAAATGTCTCGTTCATTTTGCATCAGAAACGTGTTCTTGTTGTGAAGTATACGTCATTCCATATCCATAATGTCATCATAAATATCTTAACTGCGATATCATGATGGAATATTGTGTTTTAATACACTTTTAGTTCTCTAGACCGGCCCCCTCTTGACCAGACTAGACGCTCATTGGCCCCTTGGTCATTTGAGTTTGACACCCCTGGTGTACATAAGTTTTTTTTTGAATATAATTCTGTTTATTAGCACTGAGAGAATAGACTTCAAAATAACACGTAACGGATCACTTATGAAATGTATACTATTCAAACTATTCAGTTTTAGTAAAAGTTATTTTTACTTGAACATAAATGCTGTTGTTTTGTTTTCCTGCTCATCGCCGGATGTATTGCATTCTGTCTGTTCATCCACTTGTTTGAGTCTTTGCCATATCCTATTCTTTAATGTTAAAAGACTTATTTCCCTCATCTATTATCTGATAGATCTGATGTTTAATCTTTTTTTTTTCTTTTTTCTTTTTATAACATTATGCCTCAGGTGTCTCAGCTTATCTGACTCGTCACTATCTCAACATATCATCTCCACATAAGATGAATGAGAATATGTTTTTATACACTCCACTGTCCAGAAAATATTTTTTTTTTTTAGTTAATAAGTGTTTTTGGCATCACAGCTATCATTCTTTCAGCAAAACTCATCACTCTCCTTTTTTTTTAATCTAAACTGTTCTCCTCTCATCCTCGTTTTTCTGTCTGGAAGCCCCTGGAACGACATCAATGAATCTGTATGAAAACAGACAGACAAGAGAGGAGAAAGAAATATGAGAAGTGGACAGAGAGAAGAAAAAAAGAAGGAGAAGGACAGAAACAGACTGATAGAGGGACAGAGAAAATGGAAGGGGGAAAAAAAAGAGGTGACCAGAAGAAGACAGCGACGGAGATAAGAAGAAGAGAATGAAGGGCAGAGGGAAATCCAGAGACAGAGTGTAAGTAATTACAGGACTCCCAGAGTTTTCAAAGCCTCTCTTTTATCTCCTTCTTCCTGTGGTTGAGAAAAAAGGAGAAGCAGCGGAAAAGAAGGAGGAGAAGAAGGAGGAGGAGGAAGACTTAAGTCCAGCTTTAGTTTGCAGACAACAGGCACCAGTGGTCGACATCACACACATGAACAGACACACACACTAAAATAAAAGTAACTTGTTTTTGACCCTGTCAGGGCCAGGAGTCTTCATGGAGACCAAAACCTGGTTCTAATGAGGCAGAATTGAACATTTCTGAGGAACTAGTTAAGTTAAGGGCTAAGATTGGAATTGTGATTCTGTTAAGGTAAGGAATTAACTGATTAGATTTAAAGTTATGGGTAACATTAGATTGTGCAAGTAAATACAAGTATTTGCAGTGTCCTCTGAAGAACGTAGTAGAAAATTACTGCATAAAGTACACATTCATGTTTACAATACTTAGAGCACCAATTCAAAATCAACAAAATAAGATCTATTACACGAACTGGTCCATCATTATATCCACCTTGAGAATCAAAGGTTACACTACAGGTTACAATAATATTTACTCTTTTGACCGTGGCTTTATTAAAGTGAAGGACGTAAAAACGTGATTAAAAATAGTATTTGCAGTAGCAGTAATGACATAGTATTATTACATTTACAGTGTGCAGCTGCAAACAATACTTGCTTTCTGTATAAATGTAATTATGAATATGAATGAATAGATTTATTAAATAAAAATAAAAAAAACATCTTTTTCCTACGGACTGTTGTTTTGTTTTATTATTATTATTATTATTATTATTATTATTATTATTGTTGTTATCATTATTACCATTATTGTAATCAGCATCTTGTCTCACTGCTTGTTGTTATGCTTAATATGATGTATATGTATATGTATATGGACAATTTTTGGTCTAATCTTTCATAATATAAATACATATATGTATATATACATATATACATACATGCACACATACACATACATATATACAGACCCTGGCAGGTTGTACTCATTTCCCTTGTAAGTCGCTTTGGATAAAGGCGTCTGCTAAATGACATGTAATGTAATGTAATGTAATATATATACTATATATATATATATGGTAATATATTGTATTGTATATATCTGTAATACACCAGTATGTAGATGCTATTTTCATGAATTTTGAAGAAATTATAAAGCACATCATCATTATTATTTCTTGATTAGATAATTAGTTTTAGTGGTTAAATATTATGCTTGATTCATTTCTGACTTAAAGAGAAGAAGCCAAGTGAACCACCACCTCACATTTGGGTATAAAAAAGTGAATTCAGTTTGTTATTTGTCAAATATATTTGTAAATTTGAAATACATTTCATAAGTTGCTGTTTTTTTTTTATGACAGGTGGTCTAAGAGAACACATATATGAAAAAATTAAATTAAATTCTACGCACTTTGTGCTCGAACTCTAACAATTCACTATAATAGGTGACACTTGCCATCACCTCCTTTTGGACACTAGATGGCGGAGTTGAGCTGCAGCCCGCAGCTCTTCCCCGGTTACCGCAGTCAGTGAGTGAGTGAGTGAGTGAATGAGTGAGTCTACCTGAGACACGTTCGTTAATGTGTTTCTCGCTCAGTCAGGGCGGAGAAAACTTTTTCCTCTCTCTTTTTTCCTCCCTCATCAAGGAGGAGCCTGCAGACACATGTCATGCACCACGGTGGAGGCTGACACTCACAAACTCCAGTCAGTGACAGACAGTCCCACGGCGATGCTTCTCCGACCCCACGCCAGAGTCTGATCACCGGATCACACAGGAACTGTTTGGGCCGAACCAGCTGATCCCGCAGCAGCAGCGGAGGAACCACAGCAGTGCGCCCGCGTCTCTGAGCTCCAGGTAAGGACGCGAGTGCTGCTCTGCTCTCAGGAATGCAGGGACGGATTGCTGCAAGACTTTGGGGGGAAATTCCTGAGCAGCTCTTATTATACATGCCAAACAAACATGTGCTTTACACTCTTTTTATGATGCACAGGTTATAGTAGAGAAAATGCTCAGGCAAAAAGTGAATATTTATAGTATGTATTAATGTATCGATGGATGAGTCCAACTGTGTAAAAGCTGTTTTTTTTCCCATTTTAATATCACCTAACACAACAAAACAGAATTACACACAGCTCATTTTTACACAAAGGTCACATTTAGCACTATAACTATAGGACAAGTCCAGATTCAGGAGAGTCTTTGTCTAAGATGGTTCAAAAAGGGCTGCCAGACTTTCAAAAGTCCTTAAATAGTGCTCAATTAAATACTTTTAAACTGTTTTTATTTGGTTCGAAATCAAACCTGTTGTAAATATGTACTGCTTTTTAGTGTTACTGTAACACCTGAGATCGGTCCTCATGATCCTGATGTGACAGAACATGTCAGTGCAAAAGTGTTTGAAAGTTTCTCATCTCACTAACTTCCCAGTTTACGCCTCATGTGCTTGGGTTTTACTTTAAGTTTAAGTTCTTGTGGTGACTTTGGTCAGCGTGGAGAAACAGTTGGCCGCTGTCGGGACACGAACGCCTCTACATTGTGACTTAATGCTTTATTGTTTCTTCATGAGTCACATCTGCTCTTATCGTGTGACACAGCGGTTGTGCCATTATGTTGTTGTTGTTGTTGTTTTTTGGCTGGTGGGTGGGTGTTTGAGCAAGTGTGGGTGTTTGTGACCTTGCACACCTTTTCTTCTCAGTCTGCATGATTGTTTTCTTGGTGCCGCCTGACTGTCCCGGGCCCCAGGGCCCTCGGGGGAAGTCCTGCCCGCAGACAGGCAGCTTGGCCCGGCTGGGAACATGCTGCATCCTGCCGAGCCTCTGAAGTCTGCTGGCTGGCTTTGAACTATAGCTGCTGGAGGTGGAAATCAATCCGTCTCTTTCAGTCTCTCTATCTGTGCGTCTCCCTCTCACTCTCTCTCTCCATCTCCCCCCCCCCTGCAGCCCCCAGTGCAGCATGCCTTTGCTGCCACTGAATCTTTCATGTTCACAGGTAGAAAGGCAAAGGAGACACAGAGAAGAAACAGGGGGAGGGACTGTAACTCGTCTTCAAAAGAAGTTAATATGGTTTCTGAGGATTAAAGGGATGAAGGCAGAAGAACTGACAAAGCCAGTGCCTGTAGTCATGATCATCCAATACTAGACTAAAGTGAATGGATGATTTGTTTACTTACTCGCCTCTCTGTTGCTTTATGCTCCACGGTATTGGAATCCACACAATAACCCTATTTATTTTGGAGTGATACGATAGAAAGGAGTGTTTCTCTTCTGGAAGTCGTCGCTCAGATTTATGTTCGATGTCACAGCTGATTCCAACCACACGTTTTTCCAGAGCTCAGGAGGCCTGTTAGGGTTTGAATGCTTCATAACTCTTCACACATCCAAGATGAGATTTGACTAAACATGTCATTTCAAGTGTACTCATGGAAGTGGAGTTATTTCAGAGACTACAGTGATCCTTCATATTTAGTCTGATAGGGTTGTAAATGTAAACACCTACATTAAAACTCCAGTAATTTAAATGATGATTTAAGGGAAAAAAAATATCAGCGTCAACTTTAGCCTAATTTTTTGTTTTTTATTAAGTTATGAGACTTCACTAAAAGACATCTACCAACTCAGATCCAATTAATTGTAGTAAAATGCCAAAAGGTAGCTCGCAAAATGTCAATTTTTCTATTTTAAGAGGAAAAACATACATTCAAAAAGTGAGTTTTAAAGCAACGTCATGCAATTAAACATACATAAAGTATCCTAATTCATTTAGCATCAGTGATTTCATACAATAATGCCAGGCAGTGTTTGTTGGCTATGCTAGAGAAATAAGTGGTGCGGAAATTACAGATTTTCTGAATCAAATATAAACAAGTAGCAGCTTCAACAGTTTTTCTGCACATGGCAACCATGACAGAGCTCAAACCAAAGCACATTTCTCTTAAATTGAGGAACAAAAGGCTTTTAATCGAGTACCACCACAGTTACGGTCTCTCTTTCTCTCTCATGGACAGAAGAACTTGAAGAATGACCAGTGAGTCTTCAGCTCTTCCAGGAGGTCTATGGGAAAATGCAAGGTAGCTGCGTTGCGTTATGTTTTAATTTACGTGCGGTAATCTCGGCGCAGGCGACATAAAAAGCAATACATTTTTTGTAATCATACGTTTCACTCTTGCCACAGCTCAAAAGACCAATACTAAATCATCAGTTGAAACCTCTCCATGTAGGCCCCAGGCTGCAAGTTTAATCAGATTGGGGTTTGTGGTCTAATTTGTGTATACTTGAGTGTCTTGCATATGCGGAAACCTACTTAAGTTAGTCATCGGTTCCTTTTTTTTTTTTTATTACAGTTGAGTCTTTGAAAGAAAACCTGGCACTGTATACTTTTATATTTTGGAAAAAACAAGACACTGGGTGAGGTCTTGAAGATCATAATTTGTTTGATACACACACAAACACGGCAGCGAGTGCCCTTAGGTGAAGGTGAGACAGAGTGATGGAGGAGTTGTTGCGCACCGGCTTTCTATTTCTGGTGTGGTTGGTGAGACATTTGGAAGATGGGGACAGCGCTGAGGGATTCATTTGTTTGTAGGGTCTGGTCAAAGGGCCTCAGTTATCGGGACTGGACGCAAACGTTATTTATTTGAAGCTCTAAAATCCTTTACCGTTTACTTTTCCCGTGAATTGATGAGGTTTTGTGCCGCCCGTTTATTATCCTCCTGCGAGGGGTATCAGACTCTGTGTGATGTTTTCATTGCCGTTTGTCAGCCTGACTGTTAACAGGATTATGCAAAATCTACTGAACTGATTTCCTTGAAACTCCGTGGGAGGGTGGGGTTAACGGCCTAGGAAGAAGCGATTATCTTTTGGAGGGGATCCAATTAAGGGGGCGGATACAGTTGATTTTTCCCCCTCATCTTTAAACATTGAGCTGTATGGCAGACCATTGTCAAAAAAAACGTGAATTTAAGAGTCGCTGTCTTCTTCTGAGGTTATTTATATCATAACTGTGGTTGATTTACTCATCTGCTAATCATAATAGTAAAGTGCCTGTGTCTCCTTATAGGCATGTCCACTGCAGATGTCCTCTAACCGAGGAAACATCAGTGGTCTACTCTTTAAACTTTTATTTTATTTTTTTGCTCATGTATAACTGCATTGTTCTGCAATCGCTCTAATTTAGGGCGTTAAGTTTTCAGGATGTTGTAAGACATCCACCTCCAGGTGAATTTGCAGGTCTGCAGATTAGGCTTCTTCTCACCTACAGCCGCCACAGAGTAAACAGAGACAGACGCAGAGAGACAGGGAGAGCGATGCAAGCAGAGCTCAAGGGGGGGGGGGACAAGGGATCAGCGAGAGGAGACGATGAAAGACGGATCACCGGCAGGCAGGAAATCAAAGAGCCTACTGATTGACTGGAGCTGGGAAAGGTGTGTGTGTGTGTGTGTGTGTTTGTGTGACTTCTTTTCATGTGCTCTAAGAGTTTGTTTTTCCTGCACACTGAGTGGAAGGTTGACAGTAAGTCTGTAATTAAAGCAATCAAAAGATAAAGAGAGATGAAGAACATACACACACGCGCACACACACACACACACACACACTTAGTGCTCAGGCTGTGAACTTAACTTTTATTACTTTCAGTGCTTGTAAACATACAATATACAGTGTTCACAGGTGACTACTGCAGACAATAAGTGAGCCATGACGTCTTTATTCATCCCAGTTACGGTAGGATCCACATCTGATTCACCAGTGGAAATTTAAGCTGCTTCAAAGCATGTTTTGACACTCTTGTGAAAAAGCACATTACACACTGATGAAGCCTGATGCTGCAGATGGATGGTGCCGACCTAAACGGATGTTAAAGCGTTCCGGTCTTCAAAGTTGGAAATCACTTTAATCATGGGTTTATTTTCACATCAAACTCGGACGGTAATCATGTTGGAAATTAGACGTATTTATTTCTGCCTCGTTTGGGTCCTGATTAATGAGACTTGATGGGTAGTTTGTTCAGTGATTCTGACTTCCTGCAGCGCTGACAAAGGCCGAGGAAACTAAGACGAATGGGAGTGAGCTGTGTCGGCAGTGCAGTGTGTGCATGTGTCGCAGAAATCTCATGCTTGCGAATGATGTGTAGTGTAGCCCAACGACAGCACTTTCTTTTTGTCTTTCAATCTTTTCCAGCACGTCGAGATAAACCTAAGGTCCGATGGAGCTAAAAGTGAAAGTCATTGGGCTGATTTTGACTGACAGCTGTGCCGCTGCCGCCACCTGTGTATTTACTCTTCGTCTGCCTCCAAATCATAGAAAGGATGTAAAAATGCCAGCAGCGGATTCCTCGCTCATAATTCACGACAGGACAAGCCACTTAAGGTTACTTAAAGGTGGATTGAGTGTGGATTGGCCAAATTCTTCAACACATGCTTAGACGTATTATCAAGCGCCTCAGTGTTCACACAGTGTTCGACACATTTGAAGGGAGGTGTGACTTGATGCCCTTTGTACTGATGTGCTATAATATAATATATAATGACAGGGTATTACACTGAATTAAATTGTGAGTCACAGGATTTGATTTTATGAATGAACATTTGTCTTTAGAGCTGTTGGGGTTCAGGCTAACTCTGATCCTTTTTTTTAAATTGTGCATTTTTCTGCTAATATTTTAAATTTGGCATCATGGTTTGTTTGGTTTATTTGAGCCTGGCTTCGTTCATAAAAGATTTCCAAGTTGCCATGTGAAATCTATTCCAGATTACGGCAACTTTTACACAAAAATCTCATGTCAATGCTCGGATTGGGCCGACGTCTTTGCTAGATCAAATATGAAGTGTAGGGATGGCACGATGACACCGATACAGATATCACAAACTTGAGTATCTGCTGATCCCGATATGAGTCCAATACTGTCATTTTAGACCTTTTGTCTTTTGAAGCTACTTTAAATTCTCCAACAATGTTCATTTAATGAACACGCTATGATTTCATTGCATATTTGATCAGCACTTTACTCATTGTTTATAAGAAGACGTTGAATTCGACATGTTGTAATGCAGAAAATAATTTAAGGATTTTAAGTTTCCAATATTGGCAACAAAATAGATCAGCTGCTCACACTTCAAACTGCAGTAACAAGAAGTTACATGTTATTAATGGATCATTAAACATATCAGATTAGGCAAGATGAGAGGAGGAATAAGAGAAAAAAAGAGAAAGATTTCAGTGGAAAATACAATTTTCATTTAGAAATAACACAACCAAGTACTTTGGAAAAGCCCCAAAACCCTCCTTGCACCGCACGTTCTCATTCATTCATTCATTCATTCATTCATCATTTTTTCACACTGGTTTACTTTTTGGTCAGGTTTACTGGGTCACACATTGGCCTATCATTTAGCCAGGCAGGAAGTCATTATCGACTGGTTTTTATGGGGTCAAGTAAAAACAAATGGTGGAAAGTCATTTCCGACACAATCTAATTGAAACTAAATGAAGGGGAGGGAAACACGGACGGGTGCAGGAAAAACAACAATCATGTGGCTTACTGTATTTCCCAGTTTAGCAGAGAAATCAGGAAAGACAAACAGAAATGTGTCACAATGTTCACACATGTTCCGGAAAAACGGAAGGACTAAGGACTGAGGACTAAAGTTACTTCTCAACAAAACTATCGCTCAGATTTTCAGCAACAAAACACCAACAAGTGGAATCTTGACAATAGTTCTGAAGGTATAATTAGCCTCATCAAAGCCTCATTTATCCACATGGATGAAAACATATTTACTCTGCTTTAAGATAAAAATAATATTTAACATATCATCCGTTGTTGCTGCACTTCCTAATCCAAACACAGGTGATAGTCTCAGGATTTAGTGGAAGGAAATCTGGGGGCTGTTTTTTACGCCCCAAATAAGAAGGTGCATGTTTTCATTCACAATAATGACCACTTTGGGAAATATAGACCTCTCTGTGTTTGTAAGTTGTTGGGTTCATTTCTCGTCTCTCAGTTGTGGTTTGCCTCCACTCGGCTTGTTGCATGTTGCTGTATTAGTGACTGTAAGTGGAAGGAAGTGGGATCTTAGGGGGGGGATATTTGAGTCTCTCAGATGTTAAACTGCAGAGTCCTCCGCTGCTGTGTTAGCAGTGACTGCAAGAACACAAGGGAATGAGCATTACCCCCTGAGGTCCATCTACATCGTGATGATTTAGTGAAACGTTTTCAGCATTTATCTCTTTTGGAAATGTTAGTAATGGTTAATAAGAGGCTCCGATATGCCAGATAATGTGGATGGTGAGCATTTGCTGCGGCGATAATAACACGCAGGAGCAGCAGCAACGTTTCCATGTAATGACATGACGGACACTAAATTTCATCGCTCAGTTAATGAGACTTAGTAAACCAGTGCATTTTTTTTTTTATCTTTATTTCAGTGCGACTGATTAACGCAGCGTGTTTGTGCTGCGAGATCTCAACCTACGAGCGCGATCTGAAAAGCTTCAGCTAATTATCTCTCACAAACCCGCCTTCGGTACCTTGGGCCGCGGCCCAAACTTTGGGAGTCGTTGGTGTTAAGCATTTCCACAAAGAATCAAAACACATCAAAGAACGACTAACAAGAAACTGATTGGCAGCGATGACAGGAAGTCTGCTCCGACTGCCAAAAACTGAGGAAGAGTGCAAAGAATTAGCAGGAGGAAGGCAGCCAGTGTCAACTTTAATTCATGTATGCATTGGTTGTATAATGGGAATTTCCTATTGCAGCCTACTTTAAGGCTTTAAACAACAAACTGTAAACATCCTCATGAAGACGTTTCCCCTAACACTACCACAGTTAGCTGTAGCTGCAGACCATATTGGTACAGACCATAATGTGTCTTTGAAGCATGTTCTGGATTTTTTTTAATGCTATCAAGGCATTATACTTGTCACTGTAGGCAAAGGAGCTTTGACAAAAGAAGTCCTCTTTTCTTGGTGATTTGCTTCGTATGAATTTTTGAGGTTAAAGGGTTTGGCATTGTGCTTTTTCTTTTTTTTCTTTTTTAAAGCAACAGAGTAAATGTCCTTCTCCGTTGCTGCAGTATGTGGCATTTCATATTAGATTCCCATCGCTGACACAGAAAAGAGCAATCGAAATGCAACTAAATAGAAACCAGAGAGGAGGATGGAGCAAACGAAGGGAAGGGGAGGGAGATGTCGACAAGTTTGGTTTTCCTTCAGCAACGTCGCTTCTTCTGCTTCAAAGTCACACACAGTACGCTGAAAGTTGGCTTAAAAAATGACCACTGTGTCCTACTGCTGCAACTGAGAACTGCACTGACTGTACCTGCTTAAGACAGAAGGGTAATTTATCAAAGATTATGTGGTCTTTAGAAGATTAATACCCTCAGGAGGTAAAAAAAAAAAAAGAAAAGAAGAAGACTTGGGCTGACTTTCATGTCAGACCTGCCCTGACAGAGAGAGAGCGAGGGTTAGAGAGACAGAGAGTGGGTTGAAAGAGGTAGAGTCGCGCATCAGAAGACACGGCGAGTCTTCAAACAGCAGTGTGTGTGTGTGTGTGTGTGTGCATCACTTAAACCTCATAATGAGTCGCCTTGAGGGGGTCCACAACCATTTGGCAGTTCTTCATTTCCTGATTTTGAAAAAAAATAAAGTGCTATCTCTTCTTTTATCTTTTGAGCTGATAGACACAGCGCCACGTGCACGTATAAATGCACACACACACACACATATACTGTACACGCGCACAAATGAAGTCACCACACACTGGTTTTGGTCTCAACCACAAGGACTCGCGCAATTAAGTCTATTTTGTCCTCACGGGATAGTTCCGTGTGCATATTTATAGGACATACAGTATATCCTTGTGATAGTGTGTGTGTGTGTGTGTGTGTGTAATTAAGCAAGATCAAACCCTCAGGGTTGGTGTATTAGCCATGACTGAAGATCAGAGGGGGTTTTTTTTCCACTCAAGTCTGTGACATGGAAGAGTGAAATCAGAGGTTTGGAGCCAGACAGACAGATTCTGACCTCAGATAGCAGATAATGGTGGCTTCTTCCTGTGTCTCTCACAACACACACACACACACATAGACTTCGATTGTCCCGGAAGTTTCATGCGGTTTTAAAGTTCACCTTTTAATGTGTTGAAATTAAAACAGATTTTTGATTGATGTTTTTAATACTAAAACTACAACATCAGGAAGTCACTTGACTTGATTGTGTTGCATTTCTCCTTCCTGTCATCTGATGCCTGTTAAGCTATTTTTTTTTGTTTTGTTTTTACACTATCTTTTACGAGTAAGCTCACGGTACGATAAACGTGGCAGAGAGCTAAGTGAAAAATCAAATGTTATTGAGTGATATCACCAACAGAAGCAGAGGTTAGCCAGCGGTGATATGTGTTTGCACTTATGAGCCAGAGGAATGTCATGGGCTGTTCTGCTGCTGTTGCATGTTTATGGGAGATGATTTGGCGGTAACGGGACAGTGAACTCATCAGGACACACACACACACACACACACACACACACACACAGACACACGAGAGACACTTATACTTAAAGCACTATTGCTGGGAGCAGTTTCATGACTGTTGCATAAGTGATGTTTGTTGCAGGAGCACAAATGATTGAAAGAGACATACTGTATAGTATGGTGTTAGTATTGTGTACTTACGATTATGATCATTCTCTTTTTTCATTATATTCCCCAGGAAGAAGACGCAAAAATGTCAGAGAGGAGAGGTCAGAAGAAGTCCATTTCTCTGTCCTCGTTATTAGTAAGTTTTGTCTTTATTTATTTTTCTTCTCCAACTTAATTCTCTCTGTCCTTGTGCCCTCCAAATTTATATTCCTTCATTTCCATAATTTCCTGTATACCCTCCCATTTTTTTTTATATTTCTAAAACTCCTCTTCGTCACTCTTCCTCCTCATGTTTTCACCTTTATCAGTCCATCAGTTGGGATCGCAGCCATTACTGACTCTACACACGGCACCGCATCATCCAGACTTGTGCAACACTGCAGCACTTGTACCGTTTATGCCGCTTTTCCACTACATGGTCCCAGCGCGACTCGCCTCAGCACGGCACGGCTATTTTGCTCTTCCGTTAGCAATGGTACCCGGTACGTTTTTTTAGTACCTGCTCTGGCGAGGTTCAAGGCAAGCTGAGTCAATAGTATGTGTGATGCCGTCAGACTGAACTGAAATACAGCGTCAGGGTTTGTGATGCGGCTAATTATCTGATTCTAATGATTCAGTACACTGAAAACAACTGCTTTATAAGGTACTAGTCACTAGTTTGTGTGTGTCGAGTATAAAACTAAGTCACGGCACGGCTGTGATGACTCCGCCCACGTTGAGGAGATACTATAGTAATGGAAAACCAACCAAACTGTGTAGAGTCGAGCCATGCCGAGGTGTTGCGGGACCATGTGGTGGAAAAGTGGCATTAGTCAATCTTAGAGAGCAAAATATCCATAAAAAGAAAACAGGTTGCAAAATGATTCTCTTCTAGTTTTCATCTTGAGACCCACTGGCTGTGTTCCCAACTGGCTCCAGAACTTGACCACTCAGTTTTCCTCTCATGTGTCCTTGTGTGTAAATACAAGGTGACACTTAGTTGGAAGGGAAGAACTGTTTGGATTAAGCCAGCACAACACTGTGTGTACGCTGTTTCCAGTTCACCGGGGGTTCCTGCCCAGTTCTAATAGATCTTCAACTTAAACCGGAGATAACTGAATGTGGTGCACATATGCAGCGATGTATTCTTGGGACCTGATTGGATTTCCTCCCAGTCAGGCGGTGTGATGTCTGGTTTATTGCTGTGACAGGAAGTTTGTTTTTCCAAGTGTGGAAAATATGGAGGAGATCATTATCACAGAGTCTTCAGAGACAAACGTGCTGCTCATTGAAACTCTTCACAAACTGTTCGAGAGAGGCCGTTCAAGCGGTGTCTGCATGTCATTACTCACTAAATACCCACAGTGACCCTAAATTTGTTGAAACACCAACAAAGAAGAATGGACAAAGAGGATGATTTGTACGTAGTAAATAAAAGGACATTTGTTAGTTGCAGATGAGGACCCTTGACGAGTTAAAGGGGCAGCACACCCAGTTGGTTGTTTTAGCCGTACATATTCATCAGGTGTGTCGGTCAGAGCTCGTCCAAACACTGGCAGTCTACGTTTGTAATCTGCTTAATGAGAGGGTAATGAGAAGGGTAAGGAGATGTTACTGAAACAACAGATAGACGATGGAGAGGATTAGTCATTCACTCGTTTACTTTCCCTCCATCATTTTCTGGACTACAGATGATTCTTTTTTTTTTTAAAGTCAGTTAGTTTGTTTGGAAATGCACAAAATATGCTGCTTAAACCACAAATACCAGCTGCAACTTATTACAGTGAGCCACTATGACACGATGCCACACACACACACACACACACACACACACACACACGCACAGACACACACACACAAACACAGAGGCACCAACAGAGCACATGGCCACACAAAGAAACACTGGTATTGTGCAAACACTTTTCTGTCCCACACACATGACTAATGCTGATCTCTCCTAATCCGAGTATCACAGATGAAGATGTTATGATTTTTGCTTCCTTCGCTGTTGAAAAAGGATGATGCTGATTCTCACACGTTTTTTTATTATTTCCTCAATAAATTAGCCAGTGTCCGATGTTGTCATTCATACTAATAATTAATCTGACACGGCTGAAAATGAATCGGTGTTTCCCACTCAGACAGGAAGTCCCTGATTAACCATGTGAATAACGGTTTAATCTGCAATAAATCTGCAGTCAGTAATCCACCCACCATGGCGGATGTGATGCGGATTAATTCACCACCCAACTTGTCACATGTGCAAATCAACGTGAAGTTTAAGTTTGAGCAAATCTGATTTCGATTATTTCGCAGAGATAAACCCTAAAAGTGCAGATGAAACCTTTAGAGAAGTGTTTTAGATGTGTCCCTGCTCCAGCACACCTGATTCAAGTAGTCAGCTCATCAACAAGCTCTACAGAAGCCTGGAAACGAGCCACTTATTTGAATCAGGTGTGTTGGAGCGGGGAAACATCTAAAAAGTCATTCTTTGTACACTGCATAAAGAGAAAACTTGAATCTAGAGAATAAGCAATGTTTAATCATAACACAACAGATTGAATATGCAGAACTGTCTTTCCTTTTCTAGATTTAGATTTTACCAGTTAAGAGAAGTGGTTCAATGTGGTCTGTATTTTCCTACAAAGATACCGTGTGTGTTTCCTGTTCCTGTGTAAGTGACACTGAATTTAAATACATTCAGGGTCACTTACACAGTTCTAACATAACATTTGATGTCACATTGCATCGGTCCAAAGTCTCACTTCTGTCACTCCCCCCCCCGCTCCCATCTCTACCTTTCTGTCCTCCCTGTACGTCCCTCTGTCCCTCCAGCTGTGCTGCATGTTTGCGAGTGCGGAGTATTCCAGTTGTGGAGAGTATGAGTTCTTCAACCAGACCAGTAACAGCTGCCAGGCCTGTCCTCAGTGTCAGCCGGGGCAAGAGCCACATATGGTGAGATACACACACACACACACACACATGCACAGTCACATTTAGGGCTGCTACTAAAGATTGATTAATCCGTTTTAAAATTAATTTAATTATTAAAAAAGAACACCCAAATAATAAATAGACGTAAGTTTTTGCAGCCCTCAAACTCCAATGTTGTTGCTTTAAATTAATGTGTTTTTCTTTTTTGGTTCAGACCACCCACTATACACACTCACAAGCACACAAACACGGAGATTCATACACATAAATGCACAATGAGGAGTGCCTAAATTCAACATTTCTTTATGCTTTATTGCTTTATTGCTCCCCACTGACTTCGACGTGAAGGCATGTGTTAGAGTGAATGACTCGCAGCAGTCACAGAGTGATTTAGCCTCCATCAGTCAGTCCGCTGGCAGCCAAAGAAAACAAGAGCTCAGGTAAACGCTTCAGTGGGCACCTCGGGCTGCCACACCCTCTTCAGAGAGACAGCTGTAAGTGAGACAGCTGGAAGGTGAACAGATTTAACTTCAGCTGCTCAAAGTCAGTGCAGTATCTTGTTTTTTTTTTTATTAAATAGGAAGCACTTGTCATCATTTATTTTGATTTAACACACTTATATGCAATTTTGTCGGAATAAGCACATAATGTGCTCTCCTTTGAATTGCATTATCTCAAAGCACAGTATGTAATTTCTGCCTTTCCATCGTGGTACAGTATGGTACCGTTTGGAACGGTAAAGCCCTCGGACAGGCTTGTGTTTCCACTGAGAACAGTAGGCGGGGCCGTGTCAGCGAGATATGCAAGCATGACATCGTACCGGTGCGCAGACATGAAATGCGACACAACAGTCTCAGTTTGTGGCTGTTTGCCTCAACAAGACATCAAGCTTTATATCAGAACAGACTGCGTGTGTTGCAGAAACACCAGTCACTTTTCTGTTGCCTAATCAGAACTGGGTCTAGCTCCACCCGTACCGTACCTTTACTTTGCTATCCCAAGGGAAGAATACTAAAAAATGGAACGGTTGAGGCCGGTTATTTTGCTACTATTCCTAATGGAAACACAAAAACATATGTCCTGTATCAAACTGTTCCTCCAGGGCTTCTGCTCCACACATCATAGGGATCACTCAATAGCAATAACAAACGACCTAGTTTGATGACGTCAGGTCTTCTTTGCTTCCCCTGGGTATTGGCACTTTACGAGGTGAGCAAGGCAATGTGTATTCTTGTTCCATTAGCGACAAATACACACTATAATATGAAAAAAAACTAACTTATAGGACTGAATATTTCCTTCTCTACTTTGACGTTTCATACGGAAGTTATAGCAGAGACAGTAAAGGTCATATTTGAATGTTACATATTGTATCTTTAACTGGCCACATTGCTGCAGCTTTAATTCTACTAACACAATTACAACAAATACACAAAGTTGTTGGCCAAAGTGTAGGAAAACTGATTTGAGTCTTGGCAAATATTATTCTGATGTTCCTCTCTGGCTCCACCAAAGTTTTGTTGGAGAGTACAAACATAACCTAGCTGGAGTCAAATCAAATGTTTTCTCCACTTCCTGCTGGCGAACACATTTACCTTGGCTACTTAGAAGGTTATTTAAATATATTACTTAAAATATTGTGCTCGCAGCTTGTTTCTGCTCGTTTCTGTTAGTACACGTTTAAAATGCACGACTCCGAAGCTTCCTCTCCGCCTGTCTCTTCATTCCTCGTCTCTCCTACCACACAGACAGATAAAAATCTCACGAACGTTCCCACTGTGTTGGATTGTTTTTGCCTGCTTTTTTCCCCCACTTCCTGCCTCCCCCTGCCTTGTGTTCCCTGGGCTTCCATGCGCTTTAAGTAAACAGCCCAACAACGTGCTGTGTTTGAACTTGTAACATCGAGTGATCCTCTCGTCTCTTTGTCCGACAACGACGACAACAAGAGGCGCAGAGCTCTGTCATAAAGGGATCATTTAGCCATTTGTGAGCAACAGAAACATGAAAGAACAAAGAAGTTTAATCAGTGAAATGAAAAGCCCCTTTGCACTTTCTCCTGTCCCTCTGATCCTGCTGGTGCCACAGCCTGTAATTCATGACTTCTTTATTCCCCTGCATGGGTACGTGTGTGTGTGAACATGTATTGACACCCTTTTTAATCATGAGATAACCATAAGGTTTCTCCTCACTACAGAGACTTTAACGTTCAAACACACAAATACAAACTATGCACAACACATCGCTGTGATGAAGACACTCGTGGCTGCTCTCTGCTTGGATCTTGTGTCTGCATGATGTAGCTGCATTTGCAAGCTTGTTTACATGACTGTATCTTAAACACTGCAGTTGGATGTGGAGTGGTGGAAGTGTCAGTAAGGTGAAACATTAAAAAAAACTGGCTCTTGAAGTTTAAATCAGCTTTTATGATGTGTGAAAGCTGCGAGACATTATGAATAAATTCCCTGGGGCGGTGGTTTAAGACATGCAACTTCCTTGGTTCAATACAGCCGGGAATCTTTATCTCATCTCTCTCTAGTCCTGCTTTTTTCCCCCCTCATCTGTGTGAATCTCACGAAATAAAAGGCAAAAAAGGATCCTTTTGCACATATCCAACAGATCAACAAAAATAAAACGACGTTTTCGCTCACTCTTGAACAGATTTGATTGAATGCACAGAAGCAGTACCACGCTGAGCTGCCGCACAAAAGATCCAACGTGATCCTGTCGATAGATCAACACAGTTTTATATCAAACAATCACACGGAGACACACAACGTCAAACAGGAGGGAGAGCGGTGTAAGATTTCTTTAAGATCCGTCTATTGTAGCCCTAAGCCAAAAGGGAAAGGCTTGTTTCAATACTTAGATGAAAGTAGAAGGAAAATGAAAGATGAAAGAAGGGGAGCAAAAAAGAGAAAGAAGTATGTTTTGTGTGAGTGTGCGTGTGTGTGTGTGTGGCCTGTTGTTCAGCCCTCCTGCTGTGAGGAATTACTGTGTGGAGAAGGGAGGAGAATGATGCTAAAAGAAGGAATAGCAAGGTGGTCATTTTAAACACTACCAGCCATGGAAAATTGTCCACACATACACACGTTGCGAGGATCTGTGTGACCAATCAGATGTCTATTTTATCCTCTCAAGACAGTGATGGTTGATTTGCTAAGAATATGGACAGAAACAGATGTGAGCTCATGTGTGGGAATACGTTCAAGGCACACGGACTGATCTGAAGAGTTCATTCATTACATCAAATGTTGTCTTTATTAATGTCAATGTGTTTTTTTTTTTGTGTGTGTGTGTGTGTTTTGTAGACCTGTGGCTACGGTGTGAAGGACGAGGACTTTGCGTGTGTGCCGTGTCCACAGGGGAAATACTCCAAAGGGAAGTATGAAATCTGCAGGCGCCATAAGGACTGCGACGCCCTCTACAAAGCCACGGTGCGTGTGGCGGGAACTTCGGACAGCGACGCCGAGTGTGGGCCGTGTTTGCCAGGGTAAACAACTCACAAACACGCACGTTTTTAAATAAGTTACAACTGTAGGAGGTGGTTAGGGCTGTTGCAAAAAAGACAGGAACACGCACGGGCCTTTTTGCATGGAGTTTGCATGTTCTCCTCGTGTGTGCGTGGGTTTTCACACAGTCCCAAAATATGCAGAGGATCATTGAACACTCTAAATTGCTCAAGAGTGAGTGGTTGTTCGTCTCCGTGTTCGTCCTTTAGGCCCTGGTATACTTCAACTCATGAACAAAGCATGCACAAACTGAACTCCTGCCCCAGCGGTAGGTGGAGTATAAGCCCTGCTCACCAAGCAGAAACCACATTTCAACATCAGAAGAAGTAGTCGTCAAGGATAGTCATCCAAGCCTCGAACGAGGGACCCTCAAATCGGATGACACCCCGACTCCCCTAAGCTGCGAGCCGCTCGAACCAGAAACTGTGTCCAGACTTGTACCGCCACTCGATGGTGTAGTGGGATACTACAGGACCCTGATGCGCGAATATACCAGGGTCTGTGGCGCGCACTGTGTGTGGCATGTGTGCGGAAGTAGACCATAGGCTTTAATATTGACAATTTGGTCAATGCCATGTTTTGCCACCACAAATTCACAGACATTACCTGCAACCAGGCTCCGACTGGATGGTACCAGGCAGCTGTCATTTCATAATTTACAAAATTGACATGTCCTTTGAAGAAGACCTTTAACTCCTCAGTAAAATGAATATGGAAGTCATACATCAAGTGTGAAGTAGTCCAGTTTTTTAGCAAGTCACCCCCTGGTGGCCGATGTGTTTCTACTTACTTCAGGGTTGTCGTCATGTGTCAAACTGGAAAACTATGTCCACGTTTTATATAAGCCTACACTCTTGACGCATTTGTGTGAACACCTACATAATATTTAATAGAGATGTTGTATATTATATTGCACAGACACAGAGATGCACTGTGTAGTGTATTTACATTATACAGTATAATTCGACTCATCAGATTCAGAACATATTGTACAGACTTGCTTTTCAAGTCGCATGAGCTGACATGTGAACAGACCACCCTGCTGCCTTCAGTTTAATGCGTCCCCTCACTTTGTGTGCAAACACACACTAAATCCTCCACTCCTCCATTTGCACATGACAGCTTTGAATGCAACCCCTGTCACTTAAAAATATTTAGTCAATAAGGAACGCTTTAAATGTTACCAGACCTTCCTCTCCTCCCTTCTCCTGTTCCTCCTTCCCAGCATCTCCCCCCCCCCACCACCACCACCACCACTAGTGTTTCTGCACAGACTCACTCATTGTGTCTGCACCAAACTTTCTCCTCTGTCAGTTGCAAGATTGTTATTTTATCCAAAGGATCCTGCTAAAGCAATAACTTAGAGATTACCCCCACCCCCATCATATTTTATATGATATTTATGATTAATGTGGGAAGTATACTGTATAATTTGGCAGGAATAAAAGAGATTCATGATTTGGATTGGACCGGCCTCCCCCTCAAAACAGGGAGAGCGTCATTTTGAAACCTTTCCCGCCGTCATCAGTTTGGATGCTCTCCGGCTGCCTTCTAGTTTTCTTGGCTCTCACTCTCCCTTCACAGGATGTTTTTGCTTTTGATTAGTGTGAAGAGTGAGCTCAGTCTGGTCATGTCTACATCCATGTCCATACTCTGCATGCAGAAAAGAACATGCCTGGACAGTTAGACAGTTTGGGTAAAACCTGTCGCTCAGCAGGGGGGGGGGCAACAGAAAGATGAGTCTAATGTCACAACTTCTATAGCACTTTCAAATAACTGAATGTTGAAGGAGAGGCTGTCCTTATCAATCATTACTTCATAACAAAATAGCGTCTGTGCCGTTTAGTACCAAGTGTTTGTTTAGCACCATCATCTGTTAACATTTTAAACCATTTGTGATCGTCGAGTTTTTTGTAGTTAAAATACAAGATCCTTTTCCTGTAACAACAACAACAGAACAACAACAACAAAGCAGATGTCTTTTCATCTGTGTGTCCATCAAAATGACGAGAATTCTCTGATCTAAAACACTTACACGTGTGTATGAAGGCACCTGCATGCTGAGTACACTGCACATCTGTATGGCTATTCCTCTCTCAAGCTTAAATGATTTACTGATCCACACTATCGGGCCTTTTTTGCCTCCCCCCCTCTTTGTTCCTCTAATAGACGCTCAGACGCTCACAACTCAGGGCCATTTCTGTACAAAGCTGATGTTTCGTGCCTCCAGGGCATCAATTATGTGCATTTCTTCACCGGCTCAAACTTTTCACCTCAGCTGTTTCCCCATACCTAGGCACCGTGTATGTAAAGTATGTCTAGAAGGTAGGGAGGCTGCATATAAAACACACCTGCGCTGCTCAACAATATAGTGCTTGCTTTTAACTGTTAACGGCAGATTTTTAGGAATCTATTCAGAAAGATCTGTCTCCTTTAAATCAGGCCTGACTCGGTCTTCTGTACCTTCTGTCTTCCCCAGGTATTATATGCTGGAGAACAGACCCAGAAACCTCTATGGGATGGTGTGCCACTCCTGCCAGAATGCACCACGCAACACCAAAGAATGTAAGAGCCACTGCTTTACACTTTCATTCCTCCCTTTCCCCAACATCCTCTTCAACTATGAATTCCCCCTGTTTTCTTTTTAAACATCCATCTTCACAGCTTTCTCTGTCCAAACACGGATTCGGTTTCCTCAAGATTAAAAGCTACCAAACATTAAAGTTTTCTACCTAAATGAAAGGACATAAAAGAGGACAGGATGTGAAGAAGCAGATGTACTGCATGTTAAAAGCCTGGGCTGGGTTGAAGGGAACAATCAGAGGTCAGATGTTGCGCTAAGTTCTCCTGACACCCCTGACCGCTGCCCACCCTGGATCACTACTTCTGCGTCTTCAGGGCGTTTGGCAGCTCATCTATAATCTCACAATCTTACTGATTATCCTACGTACCAGACTGTGTGTGTGTACAGAGTGTGCAATGTATGCACACACACACGCACACATACACATTATGGTAACTGTTGCTGACTGCAACCACATCAGTGGATGATAATATTTACCAGAAGTTGTCTCGGTTTTTTTTCTGTTTTTATCAGCCTCAGCAGCTCCGATACACTTGCACCTCAAATGTTGTCAAGTGACATATCCATACAGTATATGAGGAAATTCGGTTATACTGTACCTTCCTAAAGCAGCAGAAAACAAAAGGTTACAATCTGTAATTAATTTCCAATTACTGTGGACTCCTCTGGAGTCTTTTGCTACAGTAATATAAACTTGATTCAAACTAACCCTGGCACATTTTACACATTATAAATCACAATATTTCCTTAGTTAACATTCATCAGTTTTAAATTGTGTCATAAGGTCTTTCTCATTGTCTTCATTATGCACTATGAAGTTGTGTATCTGTAATTATCTTCAAATCAAATCAATTTGTGTCATGATGCGACATTTACTGTCCGTACATCCTCATTTTGGGTAAGGAACTACCTAAAAGCCCCTTAAAAACTCCTCATATTAGTGTTACCTTTGCTTCTGTATTCACATACAAGGACATCGACTCCATTTTCCTCTCTGTGTAATTAAACATAAAAGGGTAAAGAAACAAAAACAAAAACTGAACAAAGAAGTCAGAAGTTTTTGACTTACTGAGAATGGAGCAGAAATGCTAAATAAGAACCAGGCCAGAGTAGTTAGACAAGGACATGAATAGATTATGTATAATGTAGATTTAGAATGGACATCCGTTCTAAATGAATGGATAAATAGACAAATGTCATTTTGAAACAACTCAGAATTCAACCAAAACTACTCCTCGCAGTGCAGAGGCCAACTTTCCACTCTGCTCTCTGTGGCTTTGTCCACATGTGATAAACAGAACATGGAAGAAAACTGAAGAAATGTAAACCGGATCTGTTCTATGTTCTTGACACTCACTGATATTTACCACATTGGGAACACTATTTATGGGTCCATAATTGCTTGAAATCCCCTTTGAGTGTAATTGAAGAGTTGCGGAAATTAATGGTGTTGTTATTTTGCCATATTTAATGAGTGTGTTTTGAAAGATGAAAACCCCAAATAGCAGCCCAGGCCTGCAGAGGAGAGAGTATGAAAGCAGGAGCAGGTGTGTGTGTGTGTGTGTGTGTGTGTGTGTGTGTGTGTGTGTGTTTAATTAAAGACTTGTTTTTTAACAGCGCCCTAATTGTTGTTTCTCTCAGGCAGGTTTAAACGATGCTGTGAACAAGTGCAAATAAGCAATACAATGATGACAAATTTATTCTATTATATAATTGTTGTTTGGATTTATCAAGGTGATTTGCCATTGTTTTTGCTAATTTAAGTGTGTTGTCTAATGGAAATGTGCATATTTACGACCAAGGGTTTGATCAGAAGATTGATATCGCTCTTTTCTGTTCAGCTCTTAAAACTTAAAAAAAGAGAGGAAATATTTGCATCGCAAGTTTGATAAGTGCTGGTGAATGTGGACTTTGTTACGGTTTATTTTTGCAATAACTGTTGTTGCATGAAACTATGTATTTTACATTTCGGGAAAAGCATTCCCTGTAATAATCCCTGTAATTATAATTGACATATGATTACTATTGTGTTCAGTCTACAATATAAATATATAAATTCAAATGCAAAACCAAGCTGTTAGTGCAGTATTGCTTTCTAAACGTTAAGTAGTCTGGATCGAGGCTAACCTCTCACAGAACATCCTCTGTTGCTCCCAGTCTGTTAAGACACATTTTAATTAAACCCCTTTAGATCAGATTTGCCCCAACTATAAAATAAAAGGAGCTGAATGCTGGGAGTTCTGCTTGCTGAGGTTAAAGGCAGGCTGACACTCGCCGTGTAATCTGTAAATTACCCTGGCTCCTGCCTACCTCTGTGTGTGTGATAATTAAAACTTCAGTGGGTATGAGAAAGACAGATGATTTACATGTTAGTGCTTGTGCGGATGCTACTCTCCGGTAGGCAGACATTGTAAGTCTCTAGGCATCGCTAAAATTCCACATTTACCTTTTGACTTCTTTCTTGCACTCTAACAGCCCTCCACTTTCCCCCGATCAGCTGCCAATACACCTAACAACACACTCATCACTCCTCACCAACATCAAGCGCAGCTCTCCACCTACAGACACCAGACACATGTGGTTTGTGTTACAATTTGACACAGAACTATTTATCACAGGTTAACCTTTAATTCATCCCCACTTAAAGAGGTATCATCATCCTGAAACAAAAGTGCTTTTCTTATGTCGGCGCAGCTCTGTAATTCTGCTCCTCTCGGTTTGTTTAGAACCGAGTATCCAGATTGCCCTGCAGTATTATCATTTTGCAGTATGTGTTCAGCCTTTGAGACATGATTAAGAGACCAAACCACAAGACGCTAAACAGAATTCCAGTTGAGACTCATATCCTTACACAGAGAGTGTAAACACATACCCTGGGTGAATGTCTGCGCCGCCACAGGGCAGCAGCCTGTGTGAGTGTGTGATTGTGTGAGTGTGTGATGACAGGAGTCTCTGAGACCACGGGAAGCAGCAGGGCACATGCCAAAGAGGTGTGCAGTATATCAACAAGGGGAAATAAAAGACTGATTAACAGAGCTGATTTATGAGCTGCCAGCGGTTTTATAGCTCAATTAGGAGTAAGGAAAAACAATTGATGAATAATCCAGTTACACAGACGCAGAAGGGGAACGGGTGGGGGGGGGGGCATTGGAACGAAGGAAATCTGGACAGAGAGTCGCTTCTGGGGTGCCGCAACCTACTCGACACAACAGCTCGTCTGCAACAGTGAGAGAGAGTCTGACAAAGACGGAGATAAGGGAAAACTGCTGTTGGTGTTTTCGAGGGAAGAGACAATCCATAAAATGAAATGCCAAAGCAAACATGCCACCAACTGTGAATGTTCCAGTGTGAATTCTGCCAGTAACAAACTGAATGAATTATTGCCTTGTGGTGCCTTCTTCTTGAAGCCTTTCACTGAGAAGAAGCTACAGTAAATAACCACATTTTCCAGAGGATTATATCATTTAATGGACATTTGCAGAGTCAAAGTTGTTTCACAGCTTGGGAGATTTAAATTTGAGCACACACAATCTCGGTGGAAAAACTGACCACGGGTAAGAATATGTGTGTTATCCCGAGTGCGCAGTAAAAGCTAACATTTTCCCCACGATGACTGTGTGAGCAATCAGCAGGAGAAACATTAGCACTGAGCTGTGTTTATGTGTCTATATTTTCCAGGCATGCAAGGAAGTAAAACAAAAGAAAAACCAGTGATTGACCCAGGCAGCACAACAGTGTTTCCTCATCCAGATAAAGGTATGTGCAAATACACAACGAGAAAAACAGACAGCATTTGTAGTGAAGACAATCATAGACATAATGCTCCTCGTCCTAACCTTAACCATCACAACTAAATGCCTAACCCTAACCCTTAAGTCTCAACCCTCAAAAAGTCCTTTTAAGGGGTGTCAGAACATGAAAAACAGCCAAAATATCCTCACTCCCAAAGGGTTTATAAAGGGTTTTTTGGTCCTCATAAAGAAGCCTATACAAGAAGATACACACAAGCCCCTTACCTTAACCTTAACCACCCTAACCATTAATCTAACCTTGATATATATATATATATATGTACAGTAGATATATACAGTATAAATAAGTACATACTTAGGCACAAAAATAACCATAGCTACACGTTTTAGGTTCCAACGGACAGGGTCACCTCGCGACGGCTCTCATCATCGCCATGTCGACCATATTCATCATGGCCATCGCCATCGTCCTCATCATCATGTTCTACATCCTGAAGGCCAAACCAAGTGGCCAGGGTGAGAGGCGTGCACATGCACACATTGAGGCACACACTCAGTCTCATGCTAAAGTGTTGACAGTGTCTTTAATTTAACGCTATGTGTTGCAGCGTGCTGTGCCGGACAAGTTGTGAAGGCAGTGGAAGCTCAGACCAACAAACAGGACGACAAGAAAGATGTCCCAGGTGAGACAGCATACTCACACACAAACACACTGAATTAGTAATATGTTTTACTTAAAACACAATTAATCTTGTTATTCATATCCATGTAAAAGAGATATTAATATTGTCCATATTTTTGGCCATATGTATGAGGGTATATGCACTCACTGTAGCACAAATGGCTTGGTTCACAAACAATGTGTGATAATTAAACATAAACACTGGAAACACTGTACTCAACTGTATTTACAGATCACCCGTTTTTTTCTTAATAGACACAAGTGTTTTCATATCAGTGAAAATAAGACTGCTCACACACAGCACAGTCCCTGAGGATTTGCCTACAAAATATGGGCTCAATAAAAGAGGCAGTTTAAACTTAAACGACTTAAAATACACTCCGTAACAGTACAAAGGCACTCATGGTTATGGAAATTATAGTCACAGGACAGACTATAATTTGTGTTTTTGCTCTTAGCTTTAACGACTATAAAATGATCACAGTGACACAGCACACAATTCAGTTTCAGGCATGAACACATACCACCCAGCACTTATTACAGCAGCATCATTTTACTCAGTCCTGCAGCAACATATCTTTTCAAAGCTTGAGTCAGTAAACTATGACTATGACTTAAAGGTCAAGCTCAAACACTGTATGTATTCTGTGGTTACTCTGGCCGCCAACAAAGGTATTATCCAAAAACTTCCTCAGGTGCTCTCGGCTTGGACGCAGTTTTTTGAATTACGGGACACCTGAACTCATCATCTGCAATAACTGTGATATCAAACAAGTCACATCATCTTACTGAAGTGTCAGCCTGGCACGCGTGTTTATAGTTACAATTATTTTAGTATAAAGTATGCTAATGTAAAGTGAGTGTGTATGTGTGAAGGCTGTCAGACCCGGCGTATGATGAGCACCTCATGGTGGAATGTGAAGCCTCCAAAGCTAAAGCCATGCATCGCTTTAGGCGTCATTTCTCCTGACAATGATGCTCCATTCCGTTTCTCTCCCAGACTGACTGACTAACCACTTACATGTGGCACTGATGAGAACACACACGTACATGTATAATGCTCACACACTTACTGTACAGTGTATGTGGCCACAAACATATCATGCTTTCTATCTTTCAAGGCCACTGACTCGATAGTGATACGGCTAAAATAAAATAAATAAATAAATAGAAGAGTTCCTGCGTTGCTGTTGACTGTTGAGTTACCATGAGTGCTGTGTGTATGTGAGGGATAAGCCCATTGCTTAAAGCTCGACTGGAAGCTCTACCTGTCACTCATGTAGACCCTGAGTTTATACTGCAAGTCTTTGAGATGAAAGAAACAAGACACTTAAATTCACACACATTCTCTTTCTCTCTTCGCTACAGACAACATTTGCCCCACTTAGGTATTCGCTCATTACACCGTCTATCTCCATGGGCTTCCATTTGAAGTGCACTTCAATATAAATAATAATCACTGTAATCATTTTATACTTAACTCCTAATGCAGTCCCTCTAGTTATGAGTCATTTTAATGCCTCAGGAATATCAGTTTTCTTTTGTGTGCCCCACCTCATGCGAACATGAAAAATTACAGATTTAATGCGGATTTGATTAAGATTATAGCCTGCAGAAAGGGATTTGGGTCCTATTTTGAAGTTACTTCTTTCATTGATGAACTTCTGCCTCTCTGTGTATTTGAGCCTGTGTGTGAAAAAAAAACAACCTGTATACCCTTTTCTTTCTTTTCTTAGACAACGTGGTGATCTACGCAGACAAGGACGACTTTGACAAACTGAAAGCTGCTCCTCAGAAGACAGTCAAAAGGTGAGAGACGCCTGTTGATTGACAAGCAACAATGCAAATTGAACAAACTTTTATCTACTTCAGACTGTGTAGCACAAGATCTGGAACCCTGGTCCAAAATAATTTTCTGTATTAAAAGTATGAGCCTTTATTGATTTCTCAGGAGAAATGTAATTATAGTAACCTGTTTGTCTCCAGATTGACCTCCAGGCATTTTTTAATCTGACAACTGACGTTTAAAAGGGATTTATATCAGTTACAAAAGTGTATTTTTAGTTTAGTTCTTGGCACAAAGGTCCACAGTGTACAACCCATGTATTTTGCTCTTTCATTTTAGTCCTAATGTGGCATTGTAACGTGATCGAGATGCCAACTTGTGTGTCAGTGAATTATCGAAATATTAACTTCAACCATGCATATTTATTCATCCATTTGTGCCAATCCTAAATCTATTTGCACCTTCACTGAACATATGTGTAATATATGAATATGTGCTGATCTTAAGCTGTGTATTATGGCTTTCTTTTCTTAGCTTCTCACCGTATTTGAACCACAGCCAAACAAGCCTGTGCAGCCGTAGCACCGTCACTGCTGGCATATTTTTGTGCTTTCTTTCGTTATTTTCCCCATGTATACGTTTATACAGTATGTGTGTCTGTGTGCATGAAGCATGTTAAAAGCAGTTGAGGTTTTCTTTTGTACTTACTGAAGCAGGCAGCCGAGAGGTTGGGGTGGGGGGGTGAGGGGGTGGCGAGGCACAGATGAGCCCTGAAGCCGAGCAAACACTGATGGACAGAAGGGGTAGTTGTTGCAGCAGATAGGGGTATTTATTCCAGCCCTCACCTAAAACCACGACCAGCCAAAAGCACATCCTGGCAGACAACAAAAGAATGACAGTTTTCTCACCTTCATCTTTCTGCATACATCTCATCCCCCATGTGCAGACAATGCTGCTTTATAGGTGCGAGGAGCTCATGAGCAGGAGCATGAAAAGTGTGATTATGCGCAGCAGAAAAACACAGCGAGCCTTTTGTGCTCAACTGTTATGGTACTTAGAGCACACACGTGCTTAGATTGACTTAATATATGGAAGGAATACGAATAGGAGAACACACACGTACACCTACACACACACACACACACACACATGCATAGAGAGTGAGAGGCCTCTGCATAAATAGCAATAAACAGTGTGGTATAGCAGCATGCCAAAGGATGTGCTAACTCACTGCTCTAACTGCCAGCGTGGGTGTTAGATGTCCAGGAAACAAAGGCATTTTGTGTGTGTGTGTGTGTGTGTGTTGAGCAAAAGAGCGAGCGAGTGTGAAACAATGGCATCCTCTGTCAAAAAGGTGCTTTTGTGAGAAAATCCAGAGCAGGCTCAGAGAGGGTGATGATGGGTAATAAAGTGATATTATATGGTATCATGTTATAAAACACAGGGCTATTTCAGTCACTCACAGGAACAGCTTAGAAACATCAGCAGCCATGGCAACAACAAAATCCTTCATCTGCAATTCGTTTTTTAAAGTTCCCGTAAAAGTTTTGCAAAGACACGAGTCGTTCTCTGTCAATTTACTGTCACTCCTCACAACTATAATGACATAGCAAGACAGTAAAAATATATACACGGCAGATAACTAGAATCAGAATGACAGTTTACATTCGTTTGATTACTTGTTACTTGTACATGTGGCATTAATATTCTTGAGTGCAGCAACAAAAGTGCAGAGTAATAAATATAGTAAGGAACAACAGCACATCCTCTTGTAGCATATTAGTTGTTACTCATATAGGATATCAATGTAAAACCATTAAACTGCCCAAAATCCACAGATGGTTAGAATCTCGGTCCAGTGGTGTGTGACCTCTTGTGTCACAAGACGCACACGAGGTGGGAGACCATACACATACTTAAACTGTATTCGTTTTTTTCTTCTTTTTTTGTCTGTGCAGTGAAAACGACGCATCATCAGAGAACGAGCAGCTGCTGAGCCGCAGCATCGACAGCGACGAGGAGGCTGCGTCTGAGAAACAGGGATCAGCTGACACTAACAAGCCCAACCCCAACCTGTGCCTCCTCAACCTGGGCAACAAGCCTGACCTCTGTCTGCTCTCACTGGGGCTACTGGAGAGCGACCACGCCTGCAGTGGGACCCCCACCATCGCAAACGGCCATGCCAACAACATCCCGAGTCCCAACCATGTCGGAAACGTCAATCACATCAACAATGCGAATGCAATCAATAACAACAATAAGACCCCTGGGGTAAGGAAGATGGAAAAAGCTAACTTTAAAGATGTTAACTGTAGGAAAAAATGTGATTACGAACAGATTTTCAGTTCACTATCATCTGGATATCACAAATGTTTTTGTTTTGTTTTTTATCACTACACAGATGCTCCAGAGTCGAAGGAAAAAGATCTTGGATCTGTATACCAAAGCCTGCAATGTGACAGAGGGTAAGACCTTTTCCTCCTGCCAATACTTTCCCTTTTCCTGGTGAAGACAAACTTAATCTGAAATGTCGTTTTCAATCAAATTGAGTAAAACTGCATCTGACAGAGGTGATTACCTTACTACGCTGCGATTTTTTTTTCCTCCAAGTAAACAAATTTCAGACCTAAAACCGTAGTGTGCAACTTTTAAATATAAACACATGTCCGTTACATTCAAACACTGTCAAACGAGTTCACACAATGCAGATGAAGTCCATCAGCTCCACACGACTCTCTGTGTTTCCCAGTGTTAGATTCCGTGTGACACTGTGACATTCCCACGCTGCACACAGGAAGTCATTTGTTTAATGTCGAGACAAACGGGGGCAACAGTAACCTTGAGCTAGTAAAGTATGATGGCTGAGTATGAACAGTGAATTCTACTGCTCAAAAAACCCCGTCATTCATCAGTTTGACGGGATAAATGCTGCCCAAATGGTCCCCCAGTCATGTCTGATAGTATTGCATGACAGAGCCTGTTTTTAGATGACAGATATGGTACACAATCTCAGCTGACATAGAGCGAAAGGGGAGTACACCCTGGACAGATCACCAGTCTTTCACAGGGCCACATATAGAGATAAACAACCATCCACTCTCACACCTACGATCAATTAGAGTGTCCAATTTACCTAATTGGATGTTTTTGGAATATGGCAGGAAACTGCAGAACCCGCAGAAAACCCCACGCACACACAGAGAGAACATGCAAACTTTATGCAGAAAGGCCCTTTTTCCGACCGGGTCACAAACCTGGGTCTTCTTGCTGCAAAGCCCCTAACCACAACACCAACTGTGCGGCCACTAAACTGGAACGGTTCATATTAAAATAATCTTCAGTCAGTTACATCTAACACTCTCATCCCTCTGCAGGCCTGAGCCCCACGGAGCTTCCCTTCGACTGTCTGGAGAAGACCAGCCGCATGCTGAGCTCCTCCTACAGCAGTGAGGCGGCTGTGGTGAAGACATGGAGGCACCTGGCCGAGAGTTTTGGCTTGAAGCGCGATGAGATCGGCGGCATGAGTGACGGTCTGCAGCTCTTCGAGAGGGTGAGCACGGCGGGCTACAGCATCCCCGACCTCCTGACCCGCCTCGTGCAGATCGAGAGGCTGGACGCTGTGGAGTCACTCTGCTCGGACGTGTTAGGCAGCAACGAGGTGACGGCAGTGGCTGGACGACAAGGCATCAACAGTTTTCACAGCCAGCTTGTCTGTCCATCCCCATACCCATCTCCCTCCCAACGCTGTGCCAGTGTCTAGATATGTGGTGGAGCAGAGACTTGGACACCTTACAGTATACATGTATGTAGGGACAGACACTGCTCTGACTGGGATGACTGCACATATACAGAATACATATTACACCCATCACATGAAGAAGTCAGTGGACCTTCCCAGGCTCTATTGTTTTTGCCCATCATGGAGTTCTGCTGTCAAGGATCTAGCATTGTGAAACTGTTTGCCTTAAAAAGGAATTCTGGAATACTCAACCTATGTTTATTAATGTAGTACTGACAGAAACTTTTAGAATAGGTCCATTAGATCACCTCAGCTGCTTTGTAATGCTATGGGGCAACTCCATTTTGTCTTGTAAAAGTGCCTAATTTTTGACCAATTACTGGACTACAGTCTCACTCTAAATTGTCATGGGACTTGAGAGATGAGTAATATTGTACATTGTATCTATGAGACCAAATCTAAGAGTTTTTAAGTAATATTCACTTACACGCCCACATTTATGAAACCAGGTGGAAAAAAAAAATCCTGGAATTCCCCTTTAATTTCTGTCTCTGAGCTCTACACACATTCAGAAAGACAAAGATTACTTTCTCCTATGCAAGAACAAAACAGACTTTCGTCTCTCTCAAGCTAGCTGGTTTGATTTTGTGGTAGATGCAGCACAACGCAGAAATGATATTCAGTAAAAAAAAAGAAAAGAAAAGAAAAGAAGATACAATGATGTGCAGCAGTGATAACAGAATCATAGCTGTCCTTACTCTGAACCTTCTGCTGACAGCTTGTGTCCGTATCGAGGAAGCGACCGGCTTTGACCGCATCTGTTACAGTAACGTTCTCGAGCATGCCTTTGGTTGTGCTGTCATCATGTAGGAAAGACAGTAGATACAAGCTCCCTACTTAAAATGCAATTATTACGTCCAGCTGGAAATGCTAAAACATCTCTCAGCTCAGCTTTCATCTGGTACACATTCCAACTGAACACTGAGCATTTAGGGACACCTAAATAGTATTCACCAGCAAGGCCAAAACTTAAGTCAAGGAGTAGGATTTTGCATTTTGTTTTGAATTATTTAAAGGTATAATGTTGGTGCTTCTATCTAAATGCTTAAAACTGCACTTTTGAGTGCCAACCCCATGTGATTAATGAGCACAACACTCAAAGACAATATGTAAATCTACTTTCCACTGTTTTGCCTCGCTATAACCACTTCTTTAGCAGTGATCCAATACATGACCCCCACCACCCCCTAATAATTCTTCCCCTTCTCCCTCCTTTCCCCTTTCACCCCAGTGCTGTGGTCTAGTGCTGCCGCCAGTCCTAATTATTTGGCATGTGGCTTACTGGGCCCCTAATAGGCTGAAGTGTTGTGGTTTACAGAGCGGGTGCAAAGTGCCTGTGATTTCCATCACCCAATTAAGCATTTAGAGCCACTTAACCACTGAAAGCCAAGTGGAAAAGCTGTTAAAAACCCTGGTATTAAATATGGAGAAGCCACAGCGCAGGCATGACTAACTGCCCCTGGGGTTTCTGTTCTCTGAATAGTGCAAGAATTAACCCAATCGTGGTGGAAGCAGCGCTACGGTTGTCCTATAAGTGACTGAGCTTTTGTGGTAGGGCCCTTTCATGCTCAGACAGGATTAAAGCGCTCCTCTACCCTATGGGACCAATATAGCAAATGAGAACAATATGACGCTGTGTGTGTTGTCCACCTCTGAAAAGTAGCTGCAGCCAAGAATTTAATGCTGCATGTTGTACGAGGGTGGCTCCAATCAGTACAAAAGGCATCATGCGGCTGATATTCATTGATACTCCATTACTAACAGATAGTAACAGATTAAGATGCTGCGGGTTAACATCTTGATTTTTTTGTAATGGTTTAGTTTCAAAACTCAGCATTAAGCTTTAAATTTCTACTGATAACAAGTTTTCCATGACTCACTTTGATCTCATTTCTCAAGATTTTACATCCTGTGATTGATCTACACAGAATCAAACACATCACCTCATGTCATGTTCTTTTTCTACGGCTTTTTTCCCCTTTCCTACACTGGGGCTGGACCCCAGTACCTTAAATTAACGTGCATGTTTACCAAGCATGTATTTATAATTTGCTTTTAATAACATTTCTTTGTCAAGGCAAATATCAAGTTCAAATCAAGTAGAACTGCTTTCTCCAGGCAGTGTTGACTTGATCAGATCCATTTCAATTCCAAACAAGTTGAAATAGTTACGTGATGTTTTTTTATGCCGTTTTTTGTCAATAATGTAATTGCTGGACTGAACTGAAATGAAATGGATCCAAGCTCTGTGGGATGATTTACGGAAACTAAACATGAATTACTTACCTCAGTAGTATATACATTATAGTAGGAAATGTAAAAACACACACACACACACAACTTCATCACAGAACCAAAGTATAACTGTATATATAACTTATTATTGTACATAATGTATACATTAATAAAGATGTCGAAAAATGGCGACGTATTGTTATATATGTTGTGTCTTGTGATATCAGAAGTATTAGTGGTTATTACTGGTTTTCCTTTTTCATGTATAGAAAGTCTTAACTATTAATTGCTAAAGATGATGTGAATTGATGAATATGACATGGGGCAACACAATATAAAAAACATTCTCAAATGTCCCTATATGCCAGAATACTGTACATTATTAACGCTCTGGATCTCCATCGCACTTTTTTTACCATTTCAGTATCCAGATGTTTTGGTGATATTGCTCTCTATGCATTTTACATTCAGACCTTTATAATATTTTTTGCATTCTGTCATTTATTCAGCATGACATTTAAAATGTATCTAGTTGTCAATTCTATTTATTGCCTAATTTATCACTTTAAGCCTATTCATATTTTTCCAAGACACATTAATGTGTTAATTCTGATACTGCCATTGACACTCATTCATGCTTTGTTTTACTGGCAGTTGTGACATGTTGTTTTGCACAAAACATGTGTTGCTACTTTGGCAAAGTAACTTCCCTCGAGGATCAATAACGTATCAACCATAACTTTCTCCTGAAAACAAAAAAAGAGTTGAACTCAGACTACTGACAGTGGGATTCAAGTCACTGATTCATTCACACAGGGACCCTCACTCACTCACTGTGTGAACAAATCAATGACATGCCCGTTTGCTCACATCTGACTGTGAGTTCAAGTGAACTAAAAGATGAATGGATCATTGAAGGAAGTGATTCAACAACTTTTTTTCCCCCAAACAAATTATTCAAATCCTTAGCTTCTTGGGGAAACAAGAATTTCTGCATAAAACCTGGTGGAAAAGGAGGTAAAGATACATCTGACATCTCACAATAAACAACTCCAGTACATAGAGATGTACACGAAGAAAGGAATTTAACATGTTGCAAGGGAATAATTGATAATTGAACAATTAACACAAATAAACTGTACTATTCTTTTAATTTGTACTGTATCTTTCAGGTCAAAGTGAGGCATCTGTTTTATGGAGACACCAAGTGGAAAATCCCACCATTTCCGAGTTAATTCAACACTCCCAGCAGTTATTATAAGTCATTAAATGTGGCACGTTAAGTGGTTCATCAAATGAATCCACATTTCATTGGGAAGAAAAATGTAGGACGAGATTAGCAAACCACAAATACATTCAGGCATTACCTCTCACTTTGAAATGCACTTTCACCTCCCTCACTCACCGGCTTGCTACTGCAAGTTCCGTGTCCAAACATTAAAAAAACAGTTTCTACGAATTGTGTAGCACTTTCTGAAACACATTTTACATTACAAAGAACAGTGTATTAGTGTGCAGCATGCACGGTAAGAATACGATGGGTAATAAAGCAAAAAGTAGTGATCTAAACGATGATGAATGATATCCCATTACTTCCAGAGGATTAGGTCATGATAAAGTGAAAAATCTAAAAGTGAAGACTATCTCTACATCAATATAGCACTGTAGTTGTCACCTCAGCACAATGTGGATGTGTGCTATAGGTGAAGAACTAAACGTGCATGTGCTGGCTGGGGATCTTCATTTTGAATTTTAGAATAAGACTCGTCTTGGAGTGGAGAAGCCAGCGATGCTGCTGTGGGCCATCGGGACAGCACTGAGGTCTTTCTCTCATCATGTTTCAAACTTGTACAATTGCCCACTAATGACTGATCCAATACATATGAATGCAGAAGAATGTGTTTGTGTGTCTTCAGGGTCTGTTTTTGCGTCATAAGTGCTAAGCTTGGCTTGACTTTAAATGAGGAGGATGAAGCTACGCAGCGTGTCTTCAGGGCAAGGAGTGCCTATCATGACACTAATTCACTCCCTGCCAGTCAGTAAAACCTCTCCCTCCAACACAACTCATTCAAGTACACACTCATCCATGCAAGCTCCCTGCATACACATCAAACAACGCCAGTATTATTGTCCAGAAAGCATGTCCAGCAACTCATTTCGTATCAGAACTTCAATTATGAGATGACAACTGGTAGCAATCTTTGTAATTACGCATCATAATTGCTTGAAAAAATCCCCTAAAAGGGTCACTTTAATAAATAAAAAATAAAATAAACATTTGTATTTCATCACCAGGAAAATGGTCTACTACATACTAGTATATAAAATAAGTTAAAAATGCAATCCCAGCACCAGCAATCCCAACAGCTGTTGTTACTCCTTCCAACGCCAACTACTTTATTTACAGGTATTTTACCACAACCTCTGTCTCCTTATGGCATTACTCAATCAGCATATTTATGCATATTGCGGCTTGTCGAAACGATATACATTTGGTGGTCTGCTGCGTCAAACCCCTGTGGACTTGATTTTATGGTTTGTTGAAGTGGAGACGCTTATGTTTCCCCCTGCCAGCATCCTCCACCTACCTAAATAACATTTTAATGAGGTTAACCAGCCAGACCAGAGGAGGGCGAGTCATTTACTGAATTTTTGGTCCACTTAAAAAAAACCCGCGATCATAAATCAAGATCAGCACACAAGCGAGTTTGGGAACACAGACCAGACACTGCTCTCCTGCCTGCAGTGCAGACCAGACCTCAGTGAAGTCATGAAAGTAAATAAATCAGCAGTTCCTGAAGGAGAAATAAAGGCAATAAAGCCTTGTTAAAGTCGTAGTCCAACCAATTATTTTACTGTCAGAAACTCATTCGTGTTAGTCTTATTAATAATAATAATAATAAAAAAAATGCTGCTGTTCTGTTCCACTTCATTTCACCCCTAAAAGCCCAAAGGTTTGTTTTTTTATAGGCAGTTTTCTGGTGCAAATGAACTCAGCATCATTACTCTACACAGAAATGTTAAAAAGCTACAGATTTATTCAAAATGAATGGCAGACAAAAACAATAATATTGAATAATTCAGCAGGTTTACACTATGTATGTAGGGTATGCAAAATTATGCCAACGCATCATGGTGACTGCATGTTGAGACTAATGACAAAACTGGTTCAGATACAGTGACAAATGCAAATTCTGCAGAGGTTTAAATGAACTGTGAGATTATTTTCGAGTCCCCTTGAAACTGGCAAATCCAAAACTAAACTATTCATTCACCAACTAGATATTTCCAGTTTTGAGTATATTCTATTGACCAAAGGTTGTCATAGAGCACAGTCAAATACTCTGAAAACAAAGAAATCCAGTCAGTGAACTATGCGTTTAAAACATGTGTTTGTGATGTCATTCATGCTGACTGCATCATACCGAGAGGTGTTTTTAATAGTCACTGTTGAAATCTCTGTAACTGACGTCTGTCTCGCGAGTGAGAGGGACTACACAGCTTTTTTGCATCTGTTGAGCCTGGAGAAGGAGAAGATGCAGCAGATCACTGCAGAATTGTCTTTAATCAGTGCCAGGCTGGGATTAGTAAACAGAGAAACAGATTTATCAGGAAAAGTGTGGAGGAAAAAAAAAAGGTTTAGAAAAACTCCAATGTCTGGTCTTTACAATGTCAAATTAAAGCACTTTTTCAATGTCAATTTTCCAGCACCTTACAGCGGTGGTAAATTGCATATTTATATGTACACATCACATTTAAAAGAAATTCTATTTTGTATAAACAACCAAAATAGTGTTTTTGTGCAGTCCCAGTCACACACGCAAGACGGTTCCTGGTAGAGCAGTTTTAAATTAAGACTGTTTTACATTATTCCTCTATTTAATAAGCAAACTATTCATTCAGGCACATACCAGACTACACTGTGAGGTGTCCTTAACTGCAGTGTGTATCGTGGGTCAGGTTTTTAGGTCTTATATTAGAAATAGGTTTTATAATAAAAAATAACAGTCATCATTGTTTTTTTTAACATGGCTTCCTCATGCAGTTTGTTCCCTTGTGGATAATAAAACCTGTTGTTACCATTTGATATCATCCAGATGTGACAAAATTCACAACAGCCTCAATGAGAGACAAATGTAAATACTCTACTTGCTGCAGCCAACAAAACCCTACCTAATCTATACCATAATCTACTTTGCTTGGCTGTTTACAGATGGTGAAGCAGTAAAAAAGTAATCGAGTAAAGAATTTAAGGTAGGCTAAAGGCTAAAACTTAATCAGGCTGACATGCTTGATTTATGTCCTGGTAATCTTGATTCATCCACTCTGGAGAATAAAATTATCCTACTTATAGGATAACAGCATAATAACCTTTTTAAAGGGCAGTAAAAGTAACATTTTCCAGTAATTCTGACCCTTCTGTTTTTGCATTGTGTTCTGGTGACTGCCACGAAATAACAGAAGTGGTTAAAACCCAAAACCAACCAGAGTAATTTGGGGTAATAACATTCCTTATTAAATGGGCTAAACTATAGGCTACAGCTCATTCCTGAACCTTAATCGCAGCAGACCATAGGCCATAAGTCCAGGAGGCTTCTACACAGTTCAAAACAAGTAAACACAATGAAGAGACTATATATGGCTAGGCCTGTTTGGATGCAAGATGCAGTAAATGTTTTAATTTCTTTCTACTTTTAATCATCAATTCCTTAAATCGTACTCATTTTTGAACAATGCCACCATGTGAGTCCTCGTCCACCAGTGGGACTACTGTATCATATTAACTGCAATACTTGGTGCAGATGTAAACAGTTTCCATGCGTCTGCAATCACGCAACAATTTACTTCAACTCAAACATCTAAAACAGGTTGTATTTTTTTTGGCAGAACATTCAAACATCTTTGTTCTTGAATGTTGTGTCCAGGAGGTGGTTAAAAAGCTTTAGATTAAACACCGTCACACTGCGTCTCTGTAAGTAAATATAAATACATTTAAATGTTTACCTTAAACTTTAATCAAGTGTGTTTAGACACAGCTTGATATAAATGTAAATGCACCATTAAGCGCATGTGATCATTATGTGGCGGAACAATTTGAAAATGATATATAAGTCATAATTTTGATCTCAGTAGGGATACCAATGATGCATTCACGTGTGAAACCTGTGTGTGAAAATAGCTAAGTAACATAAAATGTGTTCCATCATACTTGCACCTAAAGTTGATTTTAATTACGATATGGTTTATTATATATGTAGACTTATTCAACAGCCTCGCAGCATACACGTACACTGCAGTGTGCGGTACAATCTACAATAAATGTGATCAAAGTCACCACATTTGCCAAATCCTTCATCTCATTATACTGAATCTATGACCTGAATAAAATGAGAAGTTAATTTAATAATTCACATGCTCGTGGGTGCACCCGTTTCAAATCCAGACAAATCGAGAACTTCTAAATACTTTTCTATAAGAATGTTATAAAAATTGGTTGTAATTGTTTCAGTCCCTTCAATCTCCTACATCAACCAAAAACGAGTGTGTCCCATACTGAGGCCATTACTCCCATCAACCTACCCATGCAAACAAATAAGACATGATTATAAAAAACATATGGATTTCACAGGCAGTCCACTCTTAATGTTCTTTGGTTCTTTTTTGTTTATTGTCATTAAAAAAGCTCTGCAGTCACAGCCTGTCTTCCTCAGTGCACATGAGACACCCATTAAGTCCACTGGCAACCATGACACTCGTTTTCTAAGGGTCCTTCATCGCAGAAAAAGCCAAAACATCACATTAGCACAGTGGAACACACAAAAACAGAGGAGAGTGCAAAACATAAACAATATTAACAAAGCATTTCTGACATAAAAAAGAACTTCAAAAACACATTATAACACAAATAAAGAAAAGTGGGTCTGCATGTGTTGCTTGAGGTAGAACAGGATGGAGAACTGAAGCACTACACGGTGGGAAAATACAATAATTACAGTTAGAGCAGAAATGGCAGACTCCAGAATATATAAGACTGAAGAAATCTGACCTTTTTAAAAAGACCCTGAAGAATCGAGCGGGAGGAACAGAACGGTTCTGCATGTGTGTGTCTGCATGCATTTTATTTCAGGTTGTGGAGAATGGAGCAGAGGTTGAGGCAGAGGAAAGTATGTTTGTGACTGGTTTTGTGATAAAGCTCTTGTGTCTGCAGGCGGAGAGAGGACACCTCAAACAGACGACGGTTCTTCCTGCAGAAAATGAGATGAAAACCAAATGGTTTCTTGTCAGTCTGAAGATATAAATAATGAAATAAACTAATCCCCAATAATTAATCACACTTGTCAGGTCATCTCTGACATTTCCAACAGAAGGTGGACAAATTAGGTTTCTTTTAACATGGCTTTTAGCACATTTACAATAGAGAATTAACATTTAAGTGATAAAAATGAACATATTTACTACTACTACTTAATAGTTAAAAGTATGCTGAGCATGTAATAAGCGTAGCACTCTATGTTTCTTATGTGAAGTTCTACATCCCACTGAACAACTGACAAATATTACACGGACAAAAGCTGTATTGCTCAGGTTGCTAAACTACATCACATGTAGATACTTTACAGACTGAAAGCCTCAGCTGACATTACTAACAGGTTATTAAGACAAAACCCTGATAGTTTCCCTTCATTCCAGTTCCCGCACCAAACTAAAATAATGACTTGCCTTGCATTCGAAGTGTTACTTCCTTTCACAGCAGATTTCTTTCCACATGTTCTGTTCCATCTTTGATCAGGTTTCCTTCCCTCAGCACGCTTGTAAAACCAAATTACGACCACACGTCGGACTTCATCCTCTAGAAAATCTCCAGAGTGCTGAACCTGCCCTTTGCCATTTTTTTTTTAATGAGGTGAATTAAACAAACCCATGTTGGACTTGTGCCTGGGAGATTGTTGTCAACTTTGGTTGATGTTGGCCAGTGGTTACCGTTAGTGTTTTAAAGCACGGCAATCAAACACACGTTAAATGATGATTACGTGTGAGGTAGGAGTCAGTGTAATAGGCCACCAACCACTGGGAAATGTTTTTTTCTAATGGTTCACATTTCAAACAGTAGCCTTCTCACCTGAAGTGTAAAAACTTTACCAGACTTTTCAATTTAGCGCAATCACATCAGCCGTAGATGACTACAGTCGTGTTTCCTTACTGAATTATTTTACCCTTCCAGGGATCGAGCTATGGTATTAGGTATCAATAGTAAGGTTAAGTAAGTTTAGTAATGTTAGTCCACACAAACCTAAGGAAAGATACAAGTGCACAAATATATATTTGTATATTATGTCAATGCACATGTATATGGAACCAGTGAACAGCACACACAGATCAGTGGTATTGACAGTATGCTGATCACTGTGCGTACCTGTTCCTGGAGAGCTTCTGCAAAAGGATAGTGAGCTTTTCCAGAGATGGAAGATCCAAGCGAGGATGGTTTATGAGCTGGGTGGCTGTTTGGAAAAACTCCTCACTGCTACATGCCTCCAGGAAGGGATTTAGGTAGCCTAGAAGCATGCAAACGGAGCAAAGAAAGCACAATGTTGTCCAAACAATTTTGTTGATCAACACCACATTTTTTAGTTAATATTAAAACTTCTGCAGAGATGGTAATGATCAACTTCTTTCTTGTCATACTTTTGGAAATTTGCATAAAAATGTCAAATACATGGACACACAAACAAACCATGAAAACACTTTAAACATCAAACTGAGCGAGACAAGGACACAGATGCCGGTCAGAAGGAGTCTGTGATGATTATATTTGGAAGAGCGTCCATATTGTCACTGTTAACTCTGACCTTTTCTTCATCCAACAAAAACCTCACACACAGGGAGATGAAAAGGAGAGGACATCAACATTGGTCCACACAGAGGGAAGCGGCACATTTCTTCAATTAATAGAAGCAAATGTCAACTTATGAAAGCCTAAAATTACTCAGTTCCTAGTAAACAAACATTTGTTTCTACTTAAGACACATTCCTACTCTTTCAAAAAAGCAGCTCTTCTCTGTCTTCGACTACACATGTGGATGAAGGAATACAATCTGAGGGACTTTTTTTTTTTTTGCTTGGTGCTGCGGTTGTGCTGGTATCAAATCACAGATGAATGGATGTGGAAAAAAAGGATCATGTGCAGATAAGAAAGTCTACAACAGGATCTGATAAAAAATATGAGGAACTGGACAAAACAAAACTGCTCAACTATGTACCTATAGCTAAATAAAATCCTTTATATTAGTGGTTAAGTGCTGCATTGAGTAATTTTGCTCAGATTAAGTGATGATTTTTCTTTAAAAAAGCTAGACAGGCTGATAACTGTGTGACATTGTTGCACTGCTTATGATCATCTTATTTTCAAATGCAATATTCAAATACAATCTATAATTTGATTAATTTATATTTTCTTCCAATGCATGAATGTTTTATTATCCTTTATGTCATATTAGGATCGGGAGCATGGCACACGTCACATCTTCTGAACTTCATTATTTTAATAAGTGCTTAATTTTGCACACATAATTATACACCGAATCCTTATGCATTTTTTATTAACAACATACTGTAGGTGCTGTAGGAGCAACCAAAAACACTATGTAGACTTAGTATAATATCAGCAAACACTGCTTTACGATGGCAGGTTTGGAAAAACCTGGAACACATACAGAGAAAGTAGATCCACATGTGTCCATGAATCTGATGTATGCAGTTTTTAAGCTTATGTATTCATACTTGATGTTTACCAGACATCAGTCAAATCAGTCAACACGTTTAGTGTGTGTGCGTGTAAGTGGCATTTCGTGCCAATTATGAAATGTGTTACAAGTATGTGGCTGAACTTTATACAAGCCGTCAAGTTGTCATAGCATGACCTCAGACATCCTGTCTGTATGTGTTCTTTGTGTAAAACTGAACCCTTTTTTTTCCCCATTTTGTTATATTGGCAATATTCAGGTGGAAACCTTTTGCCCCCACATCGTCACACTGTTAACGTCTCCCCTCATTACTGCTTATAATTAGAAAGTCTTCCTAGACTGAAACCTCACAACTACATACACACGTGCTGTAGAGCTCTGGCCTCAGTTGCCTCTGGCATATGGCTCTGCTGTTTATGAGCATATAGCAGCCGTAAATGATACGGTTCATAACCCTGCCAAACTTGCTGGTCACTTCAACTGTTCCTTCTGCCGTGTCCAGCAGAGTCAAAACTTGTCTTGTAGAAGTCCAAGGTCTAAAGCCCACAATCTCAAAATCTGCTGCCTGACCATTGCTTACGACTGATGTGAGTCGTAAGCAATGGTAGACAAACCATTAAGATGTGGTTTTGCAGCAAGATCCTACAAGAGGGGCTGGTTTTAATCAAGGTAAATAGTGATGGTAAAGACGGTCTATTAATCTGAGTGATTGCAGAAACTTTCAAAGTTACGTCAACCACAACTGATTTTTCAGACAACGCTAACCGTGCAACGTTAAGGTCACAGGTACGGTGTTATTGAAGCATGAACTGATGAGGGAAATGCCAGAGTCTGACAACCGCATTGACTTTTACAGTGTGATTGTACTTGTGATTTGTGAATAAAATTTTATTTGACAGGTAAAAAAAAAAAGAAAGAAATGTTTTGTAGTTGAGGGCCACACAGTTGGTGTAGTGTTTAGCACGCATGCCTTTGCAGCAAGAAGACAGAGGTTCCCGACCCGGTCGGAACAAGGGACTTCTTGCATGGAGTTTGCACAGATCAACAACATATCTGTGGGGAGCCTGGACGCCAGACATAATCATTTGTGTTCAGATGCAATAAACAGTCGAACGTGAGTTGTCTGACTGAAATCTATAAATGATGATAGACTTTGCACAGCAGCCATTTTGGCAAGCTTTAGCATGTTTTTTGCAGAAAAAGCACAGGTTTTACTAATTACACCAACAATGACTGCTCAGTTCATGTAAGTCAGGACAGCGTGTCAGTGAGCCAGCATGCGCTCAGCAACTGCGGAGGCTAAACAGAACTCAGCCGTCAGTAAATCCATTATTTACAACTGTGATTTTCCTATCGTGACCTGTCAGAATGCAGCTGTGCAAAGGGGGCATTTACTTATTTAAACATTAACTTGAATATTTATTCACCCTTATGAGAAAAGAAGAGCGACTGCTCATCACCTTTTTTGCAACTGAAAGGTTATGAGTTCTAAACAATAGCCATCCAAAATTTACTTACGGGACTGTTCAGTTAGCTGCATCAGGATGTCTGTGGGTGTGTGTAAACCTGCACGGCCAGCCTGTAACACCATCAGCAGCACACACACTCCTTCATAATAGATAAACAGGCCTCTGCTCTCCTCAGACATCAGCTCAGTATGGAGGCTGTCCAGAGCCTTGGCCAGCACGTCAGCTAGAGACAAAGCAGAAAGGCATGTATGAACATAGTGATAATTGATCGTGCTTTTACTGTTTAATACCTTTTCATCTTACTGTGATGTTTTACACTTTTAAATGAAGCGAGTTAGGAATATACGCTTTTTGAGACAGCTCAACTTTGTCCCATACAGGACAGTTTTCATTTGGTGTTGTACCTGTTTTGCAAAAGGAAAATTATTTGCCCACCTAAGCTTTCCCATCTTAACCCAAGATGTGTTTCATTTTTTTTCTCAAACTCCACATTATACAGTTCTTTGGTTTAATGCTTGCCATTCTTCTAATGTCCACTTTTGAAGTCCAAAATCTATCATGCATGCTGAATTCAAAGATCTGATCTGTGATCAATGCACATTTCTGAAAGTGTTAAATTTATATAACCTGACAAGGGGATAAGAGCTTTCTTTTGGTTGTTTTGAACCGAGCTGGGTTCTCTTCAACTTGGAACGGTATTTATAATGTGTAAAGCACATAAGAGGGATAAGAAACATCTCACCATTCTGACTAATTTGGGTCTACATCGATACAGACAAGGGAGAGAGCAGACCTGGTAGGCAGATGGGACAGAAAAACAGACTTCAGAGGAAAGACAGCTCTGAAGTCTTGGCATCAGATGGAAGGTCAGGTTAGAGGGGAGTTTATGTCAGGATATATTTTTAAAATGAGCTTCTGATTGGAGCTGATGGGGATGTTTCTCTGTTCTTTTTCCCAAGCTGCAAATGCTGCTGATGCCTTTCCTCTAGTTATCAGTGTAATTACTAGTGTTGCCTTTGCTGGTTGATGTAGCTCCACTGCTCATTTTGCTATGGTTACAAACCAAAGTACCAAAGAAGTTTCACTCAAGGCCAGAAATGTTTACACTACAAATGTACCTCACTCATGGCAAGTGAGGTAAACAAGCACACCTTCACATAGTGTACTTTTTTCCTCAAATATTTCATCATCATGCCAGGAACAAAAGTGGAAGATCACAAACTCACAAATACGATATAAATTCTGTAAAACGGCACGTTGACGATTATAAAATGACATTATAAACAAAGCCTGCAGCCTATTAATGGAATTTGCAATTGTTGTTTGCACTAATGAAATATGGGGCTTTGTACTTTGTACTTACGAAACATAATGCCAAACATTCAATACAGTGTGTCCATGTGTGTCAAGTAATAATACCTTGCGTGACAGTGCGGAGGATAATGAGGATGGAAAGAATGCAGGTGTGAGGACAGGGGCTGCGGTAAAGAGGCCGGTTCTTGAGGGGTCCAGCTGTTTCACTGTGGTATAAATCTTCACAGTGTAGTGATGTTGACTGGCCTGCTGGTTTTGACACTTCTTCTCCGATCCACTGCAGTGTGGCAGAAAGAGCCACATTCTGTGCAAAATACACACATAAATGCACACATTTAAAAACTGTGGCAAAAATTCCTTTTAAAAAAATAAAATAACAGGGATGCCTGAACTGAGCTCCACTGACGTCAGCGTCGGCAATAAACATCACGCTCTCTCTCTCTGTCAGCTATCCCCTTTACAGAACATCTTCCTTCCTCCATTTATGTATTGTAGCCCTAATATTTGTTGTTTTTTTGTCTTTAAAGTGAACACACATTGCAACAATAAGGGAGCATGTGATTCCAGTTACACATAAAGCATGTCACTGAGCAGAAATGACATGACTGACAAACAAACACAGTGGGGCTAAGCTCCCTGCAGCAGTGCTGGTGAGTAGGTCTGCAGCTTTAGAAGCTGTGGGGAGGGAAAAGTGGCTCAGTGCAGTGGAGTGAAGCCTGGAGCATAGCCCGTAGCAGGAATTGAGAGTTAAGACAATGATCTGAAGGTAAGGGTTATGGGCTGAACGCTAGCATGTGGTGTTCTAAATAAAATGAAGATTGCGGCAAATTACAAAGTCAATAATGTGGTTATGGGTATCGGAACAAGACTGTCTAATCACTGTCACCGCTTCAGCCAGCGGTGGCTGATGCATTGCATCTGTTATGGGGGGATGCTAAAGGGCTTCTAGCCATGTGGCTGTATTATGGAGTGGAACACAAATCCTTATCAAAAACCATAACACAGGAACAGCCGGTTCTCATGTAGACTCTGTTCAAAACACAGAGACAGGCATAACCACGCTTCATGACTGGACCCATGATGGGACTCGACAGGACCACCAGACAACGATAAATTGAATCCCCTCCTTAAAGTGGATGTGTGCCTCTAAGGGAAAACTGTGTTGTGTTGGGTTTCTGTGGCATGACGATGTGAAAGGGACCCAGCAGCTTCTGCTAGGTAAAACAACTAAGAAAGAGGCAGGTCAAAGAATTAATACCATTTCAAACAGACTCTTCTCTTGATTGCCACTCCATTTAGCAAAGAACAAAAGCTTGCTTCTCACTCAAGATCTCATAACGTAGCCACATATAGGTAACTGTGTTCATCAAGATGCCTTTTTCATAGTGGCTACGTATTAGGGCCGTTGAGTTTTGCTTTCAATGTTGTTTCAATTTCACACACACACACACACACACATATGTAGGCCAGGATTTTGTCCCTGCATGTAGGCATAAATTGTCAATAAATACTTACTAAAGGGTCTTGTGAAATTATATAGAAATGTGGATAGACATTTAATGTATTCCAGTAGTTGCAACAGCTTTCTGTAGCAACAGAAATAATCATGTCTTTACTTGGCCATGGTCCATGTGTCTCAAAGCCCAATGGATAAGGCGGAGAAGGCTCAGGAGGAGATCTGGTTCTGACTCATGAGTGTGATGAAGCTCATCTGCTAATAACGGCAGCACCTGAGGGAAAAAAGATAACTTAATAGTATAATTAAGTCATATTATCATGACTACAATATATCAAAGATCAGTGTAAAGCTGAAACAAAGGCACCACCTTGAGGCATCTGTCGTTGAGCACAACCTCCAGCGGCAGACACTGGCCTACACCTCTCTTCTCATTTCCTTCAACTGATGGGAATGTCTGTCCATCAAGTACCCAGTCCAGTAAAAGGGCCAGGAGCTTTAATGAGGTGGGACTGGAGCTGCTCTAAAAGGAGGAGGGTGAAATAAATAGTTAAAATCAGTATTGCTAAATCTGTCATCTGCAATCTTCTTTATTACAAACAATAAAGTATAGCCACATAAAGGTTATGGCTGTGGTTATTTTAATTACATGGTTAACTGCTGTTAGGTCAGCTGAATAATTAAAACTCTATCTATTTACAGTCAAACCAAAGGAAATATTAGGAGTCTTTGAACAAGTGGGGAACCTAACAGGCTTCCAGTCTGAAAATGTCTGGGTCTTAATATCTGTCTAATATGTGCCAATAAGGGAATTTCTTTTTAAATAAACACAAGAGAGAGTGAGAGAACACCTTGCAGAAGGGTTTTCCAGATGCAGCACTACTTTCCTTTTTTGACGGTTTAATATTCCCAACATCTCTCTGACAGGCTCTTGGTGCTGTGCTGGGTTCATATTTCCTCTGAAAAATATAAATAAATTTATTATGAAGAATCTGTTTGAAACTTCAACCAAGAATATGTACGTCGGAGAGTATGTATTGGAACTTGTTAAAATAGACTGCAATTTGGCAAAAATGACATTACGTGCAGGTTCTCAAGTCGAGGCTGTACCCTCTTGGACTGGCTCTCCAACTTCTTATTCTGTTCACTGATCTCAGTCAACTGCACATTTAGAAAACAGTGAATATAAATTTGTATGCAAGACCAGAGGATATAAAATCAATTCAAATCAAAAATCAGTTCAGGGATTAAAAGCAAAAAGACTTAACAAATCTTAACATTAAAAGAAGACTTAACTCAGTGGGTAATTATTACTATTATAATTACTATTATAATTGTATAATTTAAAAAAAAGTGTGTGCATAATCATGAATGACCAATTTCCATTATTAATAATAAAGAAATCCAAATAAGAGAGGGTTATCTTGTATTGCCCTCTAGTGGTCCAAGTTAGTAATTGCTCTCTTGAACAAACTGATACAAAATTAAAGATTTTACTTTTATTTATTTAAAAGTAGTCATCAACACAATAAGTGAATGTAAACACTTCTCACCTGTTTCTTCATGTTTTCATTCAAATTCTTAATGGTGTCAAAGCTGGATTTAAGCCTCCTGTTCTCTTTGCTCTTCTGTCGAAGAAGATCCTGCAGCTGACAAAGCTCATGGTGGTGTTTCTAATGACACATAAGGCTAGATTAGTACCTAAAATCAAAATGTCTACAGTCAAGAGCAGAGGTAAGTGGAGTATATACCTAAAACTTCCTACAAGAAAATGTTGAAGGAAAGGGAATCATTTATTTAAAGTTCATTCGGGTGAATGTGACCAGGTTGTGTGTCTGACTTCCTCTATAGCCAGTATGCGAATATGGAGAATCTCTTCCAGCCCAGACAGCCTCCTAAAAGCTTCCTCCTGTTGTTTCAGCCTCCTTTCTCGTTCATGCAGCTCCCTCTCCCACTGTTGCTGGCTTTGTCGTTCTGTCTGTACGCACACACACACACTTATTCTCTGATAATTTGTTGACAACACTCCCTCTCTAACCAAACTAATCTCTGAGTCCGAAATGCAAAATGACTCATTACAATCGCACTTAAGTTTTGCCCCATCTTGATGTACCAATAAACTTAATAACTACAGTGGTTCTGCACTCTTACTTTTAGCTGTTCATATATGGTCATCATTTCCTGGTAAATCTTGACAAATACTGAGGACGAAGAGCAGCATGAGTCAAGGAATTGGTGAGTTTTCTGTGTCTCTCTGTCTGGTTCAGTACCATGGGATCCAGGGCTATTATTATCCAGACAGGAGGGCAGAGTCACATCTAATCAAGCAGAAGTACAGTACAAATATTACTAATTATCTTCTGCATTCACAGCAGCGGTCGTGAATAAAAGCAGAGGATCATAAGTGCAGTTCAAACGTTGTAATTATCTTCTGCATTTACAACAGAGGCTGTGAATAAAAGTCAGAGATCAGAGCAATAACATGAACGTAAGAAAATAAAGTGCAAGATTTATTCCCTAAGACTTTAATATATTAAATTCTTATAAAGATTTTCCCTCAGGAAATTATGGCTGGAGCTGCTACTTTAGGTTTTATGTAAAGATGGTCAATGATTGATTTTGCTGCAGTGCAGAGATGACTTGAGACATGCTCACCCGTTTCTGTGCACGGCACCTGAGAGTCCTGAAGTGGAGCAACTGCAAAGTCTCTTCTCAGGTCGTCCTTACTGCCATGCAGAACATGATCAATACTAAACCTAATATGTTACAAATTAAACATATTACTCATCACAAAAATGTAAAATTGTACCTGCAGCAGTAATAATTACACACACTTACTGTTTGGGGTGGGCAGTAACTGCTATGAAGAGCTCATTTAAAGCTTTGCTGAAGCATTTCAGTTCTCTCCTTGGTCGCCTTGATGTGTGGGCCAAAATCAGCCTTTGTAATGCTGCTAAAACAGTAAACATGATGCAATGTTAGACAGAAAGGACTTTTCAATGAAAATCAATTAGAAGTGAACTAAGACCAAGGAGTGGTGCCTGGTTACACGTCACTTAAAACATTCCCTGCTGTGATTTGTTAACACAAGATGACTTCAACATCGACATGGCTAAAAACCTGCAAATAAGCCAGACTAGAAAAAAGTAAGGAAAAGTGTGATGCTTTAAGAGTTAAGAGTTTACAAATATGAATGAATGTGATGTAATGATGTCAACACAATCACCATGTGAGGGTTCACGTGTGGTAAACCTACCGCCATCCATTCCTGAGGGACTGTCTTCTGAAGAAGATGGTATCTACAACAAAAACAAGACATCAATGCATCAATGAAGGGTGTACACTGTATATAATGTAAATATTGTTGATACTTTTTCACATGCTTTTGCATTCCTGTTATACATTTAATTATTTCGCTGTCTACTGCTCAATTCTCCACATGAGGTCACAGGGATCTGGAGGTAAAAGCCAGGGTACACCCTGGACAGCTTGCCTGTCCATTGCAGCGTCAACACACAGAGATGAACAACCATTCACTCTTACAGCTATAAAATGTTAGAAAACATTGAAGAATGTTGAATGATGTTTCACAAACCTTGATATAATGATGTTCTCAAATGTTAACCCAAATTATTCATCACTTGTAATGACTTCTTTATTATATGATGTAAATAAACCAGAAAATATTCACATGTAAGGAGCTGAAAAGTAAGAGAACTAATTTTAATTATTAAAAAAAAAAAACGCTCAAATAGTTGTCAATTAATTTAGTAATCGATTCATCGTTACAGCCCCTATACATGGCCTTCTTGCTGCTGTAAAGTACATTTTGTGGATGTGGGATGAATAAAGTCTCTTTGGCTTTTCCTGAGACAAAAATTACACGTTTGTTATTATAGGGAAGCTAAACGACAACATGTGGGCGGAGCAAATGTGCAGTTAAGCTGTTCGTTTGTTTTTTATAAAATAAAAACTATAGTAGTATAATATAGTAAACAGACAGCAGAGTGGCGCTAACGATATAAAAAGAAAATGCGAGAGGTTAGCATCACTTTCTCGTTGTAGGACATTATCTCGACCGGGCCAGTGAGTGACGGTGACTTGAACTGTAGTTTATCGTTACAATGAATGGTTGCCAGACAAGCCGACAACTTTCTTAAACTCATACCTGTTTCCTCCTCTCCAAATATTTCTGCTCAAGCCTGACCACTGCATCAGTCACGTCGACCTCGCTGTCGTTAAACTGAACATTCATAGTAAACGCAGCTGTCAAATATCAGGCTTGATTAAATGTACAGTAACTGTAGCTACCAACCACGCTATCAACAAAATAAAACGGACTTCCGGGTTAGACTTTCAGATTAAAATGTTCCTTAAAAATTAGACACAGGCGGATGTCAGACACTTACATACTAATACTGGAGTAAACACACAATTGAAATAGTAATTTTTTTTATAGGACATAGCATAGGGCTAACTCCTCACCACACACTAGCAATTTCAGCTAACACGTGTTAATGAGATGATGCTAAGCCTTGCCCTAAAGTTAGTCTCTGCTTAACTGTTGTGGACTTGTCTGCAGATCTCATTTTCTCTCCCTACAGCCTTCCAAGCTGATTCACTGCATCTTCATGTGCTGGGTAACACCTCTCATTAGACTACTGACAAAGTAGAAACCTTAAAATGCTTCATGTAATTTACCCAAATATTCATCAGTTTACAAGACAAAAATTGAATTGAATTTGACGTTCTCGGTGTCAGTAACCTGACCTCTAAACTTTTGGGAAACCATGCAAAAGATTGCAAGCTCTTTGCATGACCCAGCAGAATAAATATCTAAGCAATTCTATTAGACAATCTGTCTAACCACATCCATCTGCTTTTGTTACTTGGCCCATCATGGTACACATTTATCTTCCTCCAAAACAAGCCATTAGAGTGAACATGTAAATCACTTGTAGACAAAGTGAAGCATTTGGTCAAATTGAGGTCAAGCATTTTCAGGTGTCTGCTTTGTCAACAACAACATCTTGCTGAATGCATGAGAAGCTCTGCAGGGACAGACAATGAGATCCGAGGACAGGAAAGTGGAATTAATTTCATGCTTAGCAAAATCAGGGTTTAAACAGATACACTTTGGTGAGGCTACAGAACTTTGTTGGGTTTCATGCAGCCAACTAAGACATTGGGGTTTGCATCATCCCAAATGGTAAGTAAACTGAGGGACAAGTGAGTGGATATTTGATTTTTGCACAGATCTACAGGACACAAAGCTTGGTGTTCTGATACTGACTTGTGACAGCAATCTGTCAGTGTAGAACGGAAAAGGCAGGTAGAGATTGGGGAGGGCATCCATCGGTGGGCCCTGACTGGATGTGAAAAGGCCAGTCACACAAGGCCAGGTGAGCTATCTGAGGGGTTTTGTTTACCTTTTTTCTTGTGACTTATCAAATTCTATCTTGTTTTGAAGAGTTGATGAAGGCTGCAGCAGATTCCTGTATCAGAGTGCTCCATTTTGGACACCATAACCTGGTGAAGTCCGGTCCTGGATGGCTGCGATGAGGACCTTGCCCAAGGTTAACTGACCCTTCTACAATGATGGCTTTTTTGCCACGGGATGTCTTCAGGTATGTACTTTCAGATGGTACTCTTTGTTTAAACCATATTTAATTTATACTAAAGTGTGTTGGACCTTAAGCACCAGAGCCTACTAAACTGTACACATGCCTCAATGGCTGCTATAGGCAGAGAGCAACCTCTGAGGTTTTATTATTTTAAATTGACTCTACCACCTAAAGCAAGAGACTCCTTCAACCCAGGACCCATTGACCCACAACCACACATCCAAAACCACTGTACATGCACATGATGCAGCACGACACAAAAATACAGACACTGCTACTTTCCTCTTGTAATGATTGACCTGTATTTATACCAAGTAAAATCTTTTTCTTAACTTTATGGTTTCCCCCCCCCAATGATTCTGTGATGAATGTTATTTTGACAAGTTAGTTGAACGTGTTGACCCTGAGGAGCAGTTTAACTGCTTGCATTAAAAACCAAACAATGACAAACAATCACAAATACAGTTAGCTGCTGGAGTGGTTTACATTTAGTGTTAGACAAAGGAACCACATGTCATTTGTTGTCCTGCAGTGAATCTTCCATTCTATGAAATGTGTTATTAAGAATTAAATCCTGCATCTGAGATCTGTCTACATCTTGAATACAGATGCACTAGAAAGAATGATCAAGTGACTTTAAATCTTATATTTGATCCTCCGCCTTAGTATCGCCCTCTAGTGGTACAAAACGAGACCAACCATTTCCCATCCTGGTAGTCATTCAAAACGACTGTCTGACCATAGGAAACATTTTTTACCACATGCCTATGCACTGAAACAACGGCATAACTATGAGAAAAAACGTGGTCGTCATGCCACAATTAATGAAGCTGCAAAAAAGGGAAAGAAAATAAAAGAGGTGGAGAAAGAAGAAAGACGAAGAGTATATAAAATACTTTCAGAATATTGGTTATGGTAGGTTACTTTACATAATGGTGTTATAACAGCAACACCTTGTGACAATACAACTTGACATTTTTCAATTGTTCCCTATAATATCGTATAGAGCATTGTGAAGACCCAGTGTATACACTTGTTTGGAATTTACACACTAATCACAAAGTCTGTGCAAAGATGAATTTCAATCCTAGGAGAAAATGGTAATCTTGGGTTTCATTTTGGCTTGAACTTCCATTAAGCCAATATAAACATAATGTAAATGTGCAAATATTGTAACCCCAGGGAAACCTTTTTTTTCCCCCCTGTGGCTGATGGATGAAGGACCTTTCCCACAGTGTAGTTGCAGCGAGGAGCCAGTGAGTGTCAGTGCCTCATCACAGACGGCAGGATCTCACAGGCTTCCACTTTGTCTGCTCTGCTCACTTTGTGTAGATGATTGAACTAACCCAGTTTTTAGCCTGTAGATTAAACTCTTAACTGCTGGTGTTAGGCCAAAAACTGTCTCTACCAACATGAACTGTAATCTTAGTGGTATTATAGAATACCATTGAATATAAATGTGCTACAAAGTGTTACAGAAGACATAGTGTAACGTCATATAGCACGATAGGAACTATAACTGTCAGTTGTAACTGGTGAGTTGGTTTTTCTCCCCCTTAGAGGAGATATTAGGGGTCTCTCTGGTTAAACGAATGATAAATAACTAAAAGAATAAGGTATTGAATTGCTGATAAATTAAATAATTAAATAATTTTGAATAATTGAATATCTCACTAATATATAAGTGCTTTCACATTTATGAATTATTGATTGTAATACCATACTGTCAGCTCACTTATTAGCCACAGTTGTACTTTCTTGTCTGGGATGTCCGTAGATTAACCTTGCATCTCTTTCAGTCACGATGTGTGGCAGACCGAGCCAAGTTTCCTCTAGACTGGAATAACCTACACCTAGACTTTAAGATTAATGTCCTCTTTCTCTGTTTGGCTAATTAGCAGCCACTGCCATTAACACAGATTCTCAGGATTCAATCACTTTGTCCCTGCAGGCTTTCACTGACACTGAGAGAAATTAGCCGGCAAACATATTAACAGTGATCTTCATTAGAGGGCTATTTGCTTTGTCCACTTTGTATGGAAATTACATTTTTGTTATTTTAATTGGTTGTACAGGTTCCTCATTCTGAGCTATTCTGTTATAGGGCCAAGAGGAGACAATGTCAGATGATGTGTGTGCTTGCTTGTGGCCAGTCAGGTCATAGATTTGGTTGAGCATACATTTTAGAGGCCATGTAGTCAATGGGAAGTCCTACGTTAATAACTAACTTTGCATTTTTGATTGTGTGTTCTCGGCACCAGCGACCCTCATGTGGAGGATAAAGCAGTAGTTTTTATGTGAAGTTATAACACTGATGGTAGTAATTCTCAATACCAAGCTGCTCCCTGGAAAAAATATCATCACTCAATCACTGTCTCCTTATCACCAGATATTTTATTACCTCTGTTATTACCAATGTGGAAATTGCGTTAAAATTAGAAATGAAATGGCATTGTCATAATATTACCTCTCTAAACTAGTATCACATTGTTCCTGTACATAAATGTCAAGGGTTACCGAGATCCTCCCCGAAGGAAATGGGGCGTTCTTTAAATTCCTCTTTGTAATTTCACAAAATAATAATACTGCGGAAATAATGGTGCGATAAGACAACCGGGTTTGATGGTCACTGAGCAGTGGGACACTTATTATCGTAGCAGAGTTAATGGAACCTTGAGGCCCATCGTTTTAACATGTAGCTGTATGTTCACTGTATGAATTTGTGTAAAAAGAACATGTTACACAAACAATGCAGACAGTCCGGGATGTGACCAGCAGTTATCGTCCACCCCCTGTGTTCTTTGATACACACATGATACGACCCATGGGACACAATAAGACAAAAGCAATCAACTCATATTGTTGAATTAACAACATATTGCTGTGTTGTGTTGTGAAAGCAATTAAATCCCGCCTCATGATACAAATCCATGCACATAAACATGCAGCCAGTCTCTCTCTCCCATGCAATTAACGCGGCAATGGCAGTTTTCTGCCGTGAGAAAAAGATTGCTTTTCAATTGGCATGACTCTTTTTGAGTCCACACTGCGGTATTATGTATGCTAATGCAAGCTGTAAAGATGGATCTGGGGTTGAGGGGGAGCCCCTGAGCAATTATACAGCCTCAGACCCTGAACAAGACATTGTGTCCCTGGGCATGGAATAGGCTCTTTCATATATTTTTAAAATATGCATTTGATACATCTTAGAGATAGCACTGTAAAAAATAAAATAAAATAAAAGTAAAGCCGAACTTACATCTCAGGCTTAGTAAGGCCTTTGATTTGGCTCTTTCATTTCTGTGATTCATTTTTTCCTAGATTTCAGAGGTCATTGAAGAGCAGTTACCATATAGGGTGGAAGAAGAACTACAGCGCTTTGACCAGAGGACATCTGGCAGAATTTAAGTGAGGCACATTATTGTTGACTGGCCAAACGGTTACATTGCCACAATGTGTCATTGTTACTGTAATTACTTGATGAAAACCTTAATAAAAAACATGTTTAGTTCCACTCTAGTTATTGTGACAATATTGTGTCATGATTACAATTTTAGGCCTTCCAGTTTCTCACCTCACCTTTCCCTTCCGAGCATGTAGGGAAAACATAGTCATCCAACATGGCGGTCCTCTTTAGATAAGATCCACTCCTGCTGTAAATGTAATGGCTTCATTCTGTTATAGCAACAAAAACCAACAATAGTTGCTTATTTGTCTCTAGTTTATTTTTGGTCTTGAGTTCATGGCAGTAGTTCTCCAGTTCCACAGCACAGCTATAGTCAGTACTACACCTATACTATAGCCCTGCAGAATTTATCCTCGTAATAACTTCTACTGTTTAAGAGCCTGTAATAGCTTTGTCAGGTTATATTTATTAGATTAATTTCTACAGATTAAACCCATGCATGAATATTTTAACGTTTGTCCCTTACATACTGTACAAGGCCGTTGGGGAAAGTGCACGGAGCAGCGAAGTAAATTCACTCCATGGATCGTGTCTTAGAACTTTTAATAATGTAAATGTATAAAAGATATTCATAGTGTCATCAGGCTTTTAGATTACTCTAATTATTGTGGTACTAAAATATAAATGGGATTTACTGATTATCGTACATTAGATGAGAATAACAATGATGAGGCCCGGCAATTACAAAGTATTGTATTGTGGTGTTCTCTCTCCCTCTCCTTGTTGGTCTTTCAATGTTCGAGCAACATTTTTGTCTGTCTGAGAATATTTATACTGTATAATTTTAAATACCAAAAGACTGGTCAATCCCATCAGTAATATTCCCTGCAAAATGTACAGATCAATTCAATTGTCAGAGCTTGACTTGAAACAGGGACAAAGGGTCAGGCTATTTTAACCTATGTCATATACAGTATACTATACTTGCAAGCTATTTGAGGAAGTTAAAAATTGTTGGATAATTCCTTCATTGCCCAGGAATGCGAGTCTAATACCATTTTTTATCAAAAATCCTCTTTTTGTAGTACACTGACTTTGCCTATGACCAGAACATGTTCAATGTGTAATGTAACAACAGTGTTCTTGTGTGGATGAAACCGTCCTCCTGATTCTCTTGTCCTGTTTTTTTGGATCAAGGCCCATTTAGTGAACTCCACCTCAAAGTGATATACGTGCAGCCTCTTGAGCAGACACTGGGCATGATAGGAAGTTGATTGCCCCCATTTAAATCTTTGAAATGGTTACTTCAGTTGCGTCAAAGCTCCTAAAGCTCTCTTTTGCCAGCAGATGAATTGACTCAGTGTTTAACAGATGGATGTCTAGGCCAGCCTCTATAGGAGCTGAATATATTAACACAGTCCCTGACAGTGAAGTTTGACCTCAACTCCCACTCACAATACACACAACATTCCTCTTATGGCGCTTTTCCACTACATAGTACCGCCTTCGGCTCGACTCTATGCAGTTTGGTTAGTTTTCCATTACAATATAGTTCCTCCTCAATGTGGGCCGAGTCATCACAGCACACACACAAACTAGTGACTTGTCAAGCAGTTATTTTCGATGCACTGAATCATTAGAATCAGTTAATCAAAAAGATTTGGTCAGTACTTCTTCCATGACTGGAGCGCGGAGGGTCGTGATGCGGTGCTGCCGCTAAATACACCAGACTCCTCTGTTAAATATTTGTAATTTGCGCATATGTTTTCAGGCTTTTTAAGGCTTTTTAATTGATATACAGTTCGTCATTGTTCGCTATGATTCTTGTGTCGTACGTCTTGCTCATGCCTCTTCACTCTGACCAATCAGTGGCCGGCAGTCTGATGACATCATACGTTCCTTGCCTGAGCAGGTACTAAAAAAGTACCAGATACCAGGTACCATCGCTAATGGAAAAGCAAAATAACCGTGCCATGCCGAGGCGAGTCGAGTCATGCTGGGACCATGTAGTGGAAAAGTGCAATTAGTGTGTGTATAGAGTTATTTAATATATATTCAATATATGTTGTTATTAAACATCTGTGAATTAAACTAGGGTAGAAATATGTATTGTCTTTGGTGTAGTGTTAAAGCTGCAGTAGGAAGGATTATATATAAAATAGTAAATAGTAATTAAATAGGTGACTGAATGTACACAACAATAACAGAGATTTTACTTTTGGATTACTTGACATTTTTAGAGAATCATAACAGAGCGGTAGAAGGACAGAATCATAAAGAGGAGAGGAGGGTAATTCTGTTGAGAGGCTGTATTTTAGAGAAGACCTTCATCAGCGACCCTGGCGGTGCTGTAATTCCTGCAGGGTTGAGTCATGTGGGATGTTCCTACGTAGTCTCGGGGCCCAGCAGCCCTTTTTTGGGAATGTCATGTTTTAACAACTCCAATGCCTTTTAATTCCCGCTTCTGAAAGTCTGGAAGTATTGGAATGTGTGTGAGGCAGTAGGCCAGACTCTGGTGTTTGGAAATAAACTGTCTGTCCAGTCTGATTGGCCTCATTCTCAGGGATCTGGGAGCAGCAAGTCTGCCATTACACAACACACTCACACATGCATGGACGGGCAGGCGTCCATCCACACCTTACACAAATGCTTCTCTACTTTCAGTGCATTCCCGTTTGCTTTTAGGCTTAAAACATGCATTTATATTCATGTGCCCATCACAACTATACTACAAATAACCACACTTTACAAAAAAAGCAAACCAGGCACATACAATACATGCAAAGTAAAGACATACATCTCTTTGTGAGTGCTGAGATAGAGAGAGGGAAGCTAATTCTTGCTAATAAAATATCCACAGAGGCACTGATGAGTCTGGTGGAGTCATTGCAATTCAACTGCAGGAGGCTCCTGGGAGACTGGCAGAGTTAATGAGCCATGTGTGTTCATATTATCATCTGTTTGTGCTCAATTGTTTATGTTTGTGTGAGTGTGTGTGTGTGTGTGTGTGTGTGTGTGTGTGTGTGTGAGAGTCTGAAAGGGAAGGCTAGTGGAGGAGTGTGATGAAATAAGCTACAACAACATAAAAGGAACCTAACTGATCCCCGAAGGCACAGTGTTAGGAAAGTGACAGGAATAACTCAAACCTCCCACATCCAGGCAAAAAACATTGGCAACCTCTCAGCTGGTCATCGTTTTCATGTTTGTTATGAAAAATGTGGAAATGTTCATGGCTTTAAAAAAGAAAAGAGGGTGTTCTCTCTGAGCTTCAGAAACATGGTTTGTGAAATATTATATAAATATTGTATAACTGGAAGGCTCGTCGCTCTCCTCATCATTCCAGAATCAAGCAAGAAGTGGAAAAATTCCAGACATATTTTGTGTCAAGGATATAACAACATCAGTAAATATCTTTGATTACATTCTCCAGTCCTTACAAACCCACCCCTTCCTCTCAGGACGGTATTTTAAACTTCACAATGTGCAGCTCTCCAAATTGTTGTCTCCTGATTATTCTTTTTATTTTCCCACATCAAATAAGATACTTTCCGGAAATTTATTAGCTGGTTCAAGTGTTTACTTTAAAAAAAAAAGTCATACAAAAACATCCCAGGGGTTTAAGTCAGAGTCTCCTTTGACTCATCATTAGGTTTTTGTTCTTCTCTTGTTCTTATTTTACCACACACACCAGGACTGTTTGAACAAATGTTGGCTTGACTGCAAATTCAAGAGAATGTAGGATGAGAATTTAGAGGTATAACAGTAGTATGTGGGTCCTAAGGAGATATAGTTTCGGAGGAGCTGGTTAAGTTTCAACTAAGATTTGAATTGTGGTTATGTTAAGGTGAGGGTTAGGCCATAACTGGTTATAGTTAGGGTTCAGGATGAGGGTTCCTGTATAATTACTGACACCAGAGGGAACAACACACTCTTCACCAACATACGTTAATATACATGTAAGTTGAAGAGAATGATGACAGTGGCGGATTATAGGATGGAAAGAAAAGGTAAAATGGCAACCTACCAGCCTAAAGAGTTCAGGCATACAATGTTAGTCAGGACTCAAATCATAGACTGCTATTCATCTACATGACTTGATTATTAGTTTGACCAGAAACACAGCAGAAAGCACAGCTGCACAGCGTCCCAAGTGGCTGAATGTACTTGGAGCTAAATCATATCTCTGTCCATGTCAAGTGTGCAGGGGTCAGTCTGAGAACATGGAATATGAGTTGCATTGTCACACTCTGAATAGAATTTGGAGTAGACCAAATTCAAATGAATGAAAAGAGGTTTGAAAAGTTACATATACAATTGTAGTTTCTTGGTCCTAATTAAAGCTGACATGTTGACTGAAAGGATTTGTTTTATAGTAACTGGTTACAGGGTGAAAATATGTGCAAAGAGTGGAACATTTGTTTAGCCTGGAAATTAAATGAATATCAAGATACGATATATATATATGTATATATATATATAAAAATAATCTGATGCTGATGAAAGTGGGCTTGTACTCTTTCTTCATCTCCTTTCCCTATGACATTAGCTTGCAGCATAGTAACTGATGTTTTACCTCCAATTTCCTCCTTCCTTTGTGTTAAAGATGCAAAGTGCACCTTGGGATTTACACCAATTTAAGCTCTTGTGCTTCATTTCAGAAAAAGGAATCAGTATTGTCATTGTTTTTATTATCATCATCATTATGATTTCTTTAACATTAAGATTTAGTTTTTAAGCCTTTTGAATACTAAAGATTGTTTCAAAAAGCCAAACTGGTACATTGGAGGAGAAATATGTAATCAAACAGTGGGTCCATTTTTCCCCGGAGCTCATTTGCATTTCCCTTGGTGTGAGCATCTCTTCTTCACAAACTCTTGCCCTCACTTACACACACAGGACACACACATGCACAGTGAGTGGTGTGCGTAGGCAGACAGAAAGGAGAGGAATCCTTGATAAGCCAATGGTCTAGTGGAGGGCACAGAGAGAGGAATGGCAGCTATGTTGGGCATTCACAACATTGTGTGGTGTCACTAAACAAAGCCTTCCCTTCTCCCGCCTGTCAAAGACACCATTGTGGCACAAGGAGAAAGCCTTTATATCACATACACATTCCACAGATAAACCCAACCCCACACCACCACCACCACACACACACACACACACACACACACACACACGTACACACACAAATAAAATAACTAACCATATACAGTATATACACATATGCATATCACCTACCTCATGACCCATACTATAACTTTGCACATCAAGTTTCTTTTGCACGTCAACTTCGGTTTGCACAGTTTGCACAACATGCACAGCTCATGTTCTTTTCTTCATGATATCTCAACAGAGTTTATTTTTTCCTACATGTCAGATACTTATAATTTATTGTAAATAACAGATGTCTTTCCTTTTGACTGCATTTCTAGTCATTCTGCCCTTATTGTGTGCTCTTTTTATTACTTTAACTATTTATCTATTTGAACTATTTATCTATTTCTTTTGACTGATCTTTTGACTTTTGACTAACTTTCATTGCACAGAGAAACGTGTTTTCATACTGTACACATGACAATAAACTCTTTGAATCTTGAAGCACTTGCTCGTTTCCATGCATACACTCACTCACGCATGCATGATCACACAAACATAAGCCTTACTTCAAAACATTATAATGATGCGTATGTACACTCAAAGTTTCCCTCTTTTACTTCCATCTCTCTGGCCTCTGGCTGGTTGTGTTGACAGGATGGAAACTTCCAGCAGAGAGGCTGGCATTCCCAGTATGGAGCCCCAGTGAGAGTCACCTGTGAGGGAGGGGAGGGAAGGGGAAGCTCCCCTGCTCACTGGAAGTCTGGGAAGTTAATGACAGCTGACACACTCACAGGGGGGTTGACAGCGTCAGTGTATGTGGGTTGTTCTGAGAGCAGAAGCCACATGTGTGTTTGTGTGAGAGAGAGTGGTATAGAGAGATAGAGAGAGGAAGGGAGTGTGTTGTCCTCTTCCTGTTGCTCTGACGAGCTCCTGACTGCTCCTGCCACCTCCACCTCGGCCACAAAAGACTCATGGGAAGGTGGACATGACAGGAGGGTGGGACTCCCATATGTCTCGTGTCTGACTTTGCAGAGTGACTCTGCAAACACCTGTCAATCACTGTCAGGGGTGGACGAGAGCTTACAGTACAGCTGGAGATTTGATTACGTGTTGATATGTTTGCAATATAGATGTTGAAGTATAAGTTTTTGCCAGCAGATTTGGGCAGAGTAGGCATCGTTTTTTTTAGCAGAGTGGCAGCAAGGAAGACATGCTGATGTCACTTTATAATGTTTGTTTGTGCTCAGCAAACCCTGTTCAACTTTTTTTCTGAAATGTAAGCACACCTTTATAGAAAAAAACACTATAACCAATAAAAACTGACATTATGAAGTTGGGTGTTACTCTTTAGATCAAGACAAGGAATGAAGAAAGAGTCACACACAGAAAACAATATGATAAAATATTCATGAAGCCAGTGTAATCCCGATGGTTTCTGGATTTCTAGAAATGCATTTATGGAGAGGAGTGGGTGGGCAGCTGCTGACAGGTTGAAAGTTTTTGGGGCCGGCTCGCCTGTCAGCCTCGTAGAGAACCTCCCAGCATGGGGGTCACCATCACAGAGGAAGCTCCCAACTTCACTTCCCCCAGGTTACAGTGACGGGACACAGTGGGTCTCTCGGCTTGGACAAGAAGTCCCACTGAGCGGCTCTTTGGGCGCAGGGTGCCTGGCTAGATTGGTGGACAAAGACGGAGACGGTAGGGGCTAAGTACAAGGACAATAGTGGGACAATAGAGAGCCGGTAGGAAAGTGGGGAATTACCTGCCAATTAGGCAAAGTTAATGTGCAAAATGATGGGTGTCAACCTGTCAGAACCCAGGGAGGTGGGGGATCAGCTGGATAAGTACCATGTTATCCCTCAGATTACACTGTCTACACACATGATCACACACACACAGATAAAGAGAGAGAGAAAGCGAGAGTGTATGGACTTTACCAGTAAATGCAGTGTTTATAATCATATTAAACTGGATACATTTTTTTGGTTATTTATTTTAAGCCTCCTTAAGGGATTTCTATGGCTGTAAATCAATTTCCAGCTTGAAAATTAAACTTTTTGATCTTGCAGTACCCAAAACACCTATGTTATTTGTTATTGTTCAATGCCACCTCACTGGTCACTGATAAACAGTATGACTTTAATAGGCATGTTGCAGTTGTAACACTTCTGCTTATAACTGCAGACACATCTACTGTATCTGCTACACAGCTTGCGTCTCCACATTTTCCCCAGGAATCCACCCTTTGTTGTTTTAATTCTCAGAGGAAACCTGGACAGATAAAGTGAAAAAAAAAAAAAATGGGTCAGTGGTTCAGGAATGTCCCTCTGTGTCTGTGGTATGTGTGGTATGGCCATTATGGACAGCATGTGACAGTAGCAGCAGGTAGGGGTAAGGTCACATAACACAGGCACGGATGATTGACAAGCAGGTGGCAGCGTAAGGGATTCCACACTGCTGAGTAACTGTTGTTTCAGCTCCTTTTCAACTGATTTTGTAGCATTAAATAGTTGCAGTACAAGAATGTGTGGTGGGATAACTTATAGTTTACAGATTTTATTATTATGGGTTCTATTGTATTGATTACATGTTTTATTAAATTCAGTAAAATTAGATAATCACTCCCAGGAGATTATAGATGAGGATGGATCAGAAAATACCAGGTGGATGTTGGAAGAGTGGGGCTGATGTATGAGCAGCAAGGTTTGTACGAGGCAGCAAATGAAATAACAGGCAGAGAGAGAGAGCGAGAGAGAGAGAGAGAGAGAAAGAGAGAGATGGATGGGAAAGTTTAAATAGACCGCCAAATTAGAAGGGTGTGTTTGGTATGTGAGGCGTGTACGCGGCACAGCTCCAGTTGACTGTATGAACTACCACGCAGTCAATCCATCAATCTAAAAACAAATGTCCAATCTTCCTTGAGATTAAAGTCAGTGTCATTCTTAGTCATTTGTAGTTGTTCAAATCCTATTGATTTCACAACTGGCTGCAATCGCCGTCTAATCCCTCTCAATGAAAACAGTTGTCTTTAAATGATTTGTATGAAACATTGTTTCACTCAATTTGATGCTGAAGTAAACACTGTTTGTTAGGGAGATAAAACAATGTGTGTGTGTGGGAGGTTAGTAAGATTGAATTGAAGGATACAAATGAAGTAACAATAGAGGGAAACCAATGCAGTTTTGATGATGATTATAAGAACTGATGTTGGCAGAGAAACAAGAGCAGAATTTCATACCCAGGTGTCCACCCTGCTGTACAGCACCATACAACTACTGTATATCTGCTGAGCACATAATAAATGGATTGGCTGTATTTCCTGAGTCGTTGAAGCAGTCTTTTTCACAGATAACAACACCAGAATATTACATCTACACAGACATAATGCTACTACTACCACTACTACTACTACTACTGCTACTATTAGACAATAATGATAACAAATCACAGTTTTATGCTTAAAACATCAAATTATTCTATCTGGTCCATAATGGTTACTACAAATGCAGAAGTGTATTGTCCCTTTTGTAAGATGACCATTACACATCAGGCTTGAAAACTGAAGTGTTGAATATTTTGCTGTCACAACTTTGTGAGGGCTCACTACTACTGTAAGTGATGACAATAAGAAAAAAAAAAAAGTCTATTAGCTACATTCCAGAAATAGCACTGCTGGGTTGTATAAAGTCATAAGAGTTGAATCACCACTGCTCTCGGTGCAGGCGGAGCTTCAGTGGAGCAGTCTGCAGTGGAGACTGAGCAGGGGAAACAGGTGTTGGTTGCTAAATGTGCTTTCAGTGAGCACAGGAATGACAGCTATGTACTGGCCTCTGTGGTTACTGGCACATTACCCAGAGCAGAGCTGACAGAAACAGCCTACTGCTGCTGCTGTCGCTGCTGTTGCTGCTGCAGCAGCTGCAGTAACGCAGGCCTTTATGAATAGACGTGTCTTAATCTCTGATGAAAGAGGACTTTTAATTTAGTGAATTGACCTGGCGATAAACAACAGGTTTAACAAAAAGGCATGAAGTGTTGTGTGGATGGAAGATTGTTCATATAACAATAGAAATGCCCAGTCCAATCTTACAGTCTGGTGATATTTATAGTGTTATATTCATAGACCCTCCCATGACTTCAAGCACGCGTTTAGCATTGGTTCCTCCGTTTTTCATATTACGCATTTTGAGTAGTCTCAATGTAAAATAAAAAAATAAAAACTAAATCAAATCTATCCTTAGAAGTCATCTTGTATCCTGTGGCTGCTCTGTGTGTGGGCAGGCAAAGGAATGTGGCTGGCCTGTGTTATGGGTGGATGTCCATGCTGTACATTGTAAACAGGCATAAATGTTGATCTTTTCCTGTGGTATAACTGTGTATTAAATTTTGATTTAACAACCTGCTGCCCTCGGCTGTTGGAGCTCCAGCAGATCTGCTTGCCACAATCTGGACAATGGACTTCTATCCCTCATGCCATATAGGACGACAGGAACGGTAAAAGTGAAGCCATGCGATTGCGGGAGTAATACTGTGACTGTGATTGAACTGGTGAATTCAAACCATTGCAATGGAAGAAACTCCATGTACAGCTTTACAGCTGTACATGAAATCAGTAAAATCCATATTTTCAATGGTTATGCATTTGCAGAACATTTCTGCAGTTCCCCAGAGACTTTTCTCTATGCTCGTTTTGGTTTTGTGGCCCACAGCTTTACTATTTGGTTCAGTCTCATGGCTCTCGTCAATAATTAAGTTTAAGTCATTTGGAGGAGAGAAAATAAGAGCCTTCAGTAAAGTTTCTCAAGATCTCTGACAGGCACACTCAAAATCATCTTTTAAATTTCTTCTTAAAATAACTTTTAATGTTTGGTGTAGTTAAAATCTTTGATGGGCTTGCAACGCTTGATTTTGTAAGATTTAAATGTCCATAATTTGGCTATTTTTTACATCTTTTTTTTACTTGCATTATTTTACCACTTGCATTACTTCAAATCTGTATAGATAAAGTGACATAAGTTAAGCTTTTCTTGTTGTTAAAAGGGTACAAAGGCAAAAAAACCAAAAAGTACTTGCCCCTGTGTCAAAAGCCACTCTATGTCAGTGTTTGTGAAGCTGCTTCCAAGTGGCCAACTGGCCTGACCTTGATAATCAAGACAGTGTTATTACAATCCTGAATTTACACACAATTATTTATACATTTGGCTTCTTTTTAACCACGAGTTCTGTTCTGCAAATAGCAAACGTGCGAACATTTGCATATTGACTACAGCTGTTAAACCTCACCGTTTTCTCCTCAGCGGTTCCTAATTGCCTTCTCTCTCCTGTGCTGTGACCCTTTTTCTCTATGGCATCATTACAATTCCATCCAATCTAAATTAAACTAAATTAAATTAAATTAGATGAAAGTGTAACAATCTACTCTAATCTTAGATGAGGAGGTTTGTAGAGTTTTCACGTTAATCCTGTTTTAACCTCAATTACACAATTTCTTCATTGGACCCACAGCATTAAGTTCGTAATAGGTCATTAAGAAAACAAACACACATTTTGTAATAGTGTAATAGTAACACTTTACGTGGGAAGCCAAACAGCCGCTTCTCTTCTCCGTTGGGTGTCCCCCCCTCTCCTCATATTAACAAGGAATCAGGTATCATTTAAAACAGAGGAGACTCTGCGAATTGAGCACGATCAGCAGTACACGTGTTCTGTGAAACTCCCAGCATGCTTCATTAGGCTGCCCTGTTGACAAAAACAGAGTGGTGAAAGCTGAGCCATTTGCTAATACCCCAAACACCCCCTAATACCTGCAAGAGGAGAGCAAATTAGCTCTAATTACCTCTGTTAACTGTAGGCATGGAACTGGCACATGGACGTGAGAAAACGCTGTTTGAAGTAAAAAAAAAGGGGGGGGGAAGAAAAAAAGACTAAAAGGTGGAGGAGTGATCATGATATCCATAGGACTCTTTCATATTCTCCTCTCCTCTGACAGCTGTGTTATGTTGCTGATTGTGAGACTAATCATTTGCTCAATTACTCTGGAATGTGCCACTGGGCTGTGTTATGACTGATTCTGTCTCTCGTTTGCTTTCCTTTTATCCTTTTTTTTGTGTGGAACCCTAAGTCCTAGTCCACTATTCAGCCACTGGTTCCTGTCTTTCCTTTCTCCCACAGTTTCTTCAGCTTTTTGTTCAGTTTGATTGGATCTTATTGAAATCGATGTACTCAATAGTTCCATACAAGATATTCCTTTGAGACTTTATGAGGTCGGAGCTGGCGTCATGACAAAAATCAAGTGGCACCCGAGCAAATACGAATTCCAATTAAAAAAGAGAAAATATTGCAATTCTCTGTTAAAGAAATGAAATACATATTGGTTACAAAAGAGGCAATCATGACAATGGGGATTTGAGGATCCAAAATCCAAAATTGCCATCAGGTTCAATCAGTTTTCATTTGATGTTTGGTTTGTTAACTCTGGACTAATGGTTCTCATGGAGACCATAGACTCATTTCTGAGGAACTGGCTAAGGGTTAATATTTGAATTGTGGTTAGGTTAAGGTTAGGGTTAGGCAGTAACTGGTTAATAATGCTTTGTCCAAATGAATGGAACTCAATGCAGCATCCTAACAAAAATTGCTGTGCAAACCTGTGTGTGTGTGTTTGTGCCTGTAAAATAGTAAAGTAAAGAAATACATTCCATTAATGTGGAACAATCACATTGTGTTTCCTCACACACAATCAACCAAAGAATATTCACATCACATTATTGAGTTAGTAATTAATACACAGTATGAAAGTGTCATCATTTATTCCTTTGAAGATCCTGAATATCAGCAAAAAGCGTTTGATATTAAACTTTAAATAGCATCAAATGCTACACGTGCAACATTTCCTAAAGCTCTGGCCTGTAGCCATTTATAATTGACATAATAATTCACTTCCATTCAGCTGACAGTATTTTCAGTGTTCTCACAACAGTGGAAGTGCCTGTGGTGATTCTGCAGGGCTGCCAGTGGGAAGCCTGTTAGCATATAAGTGCACTACATGCTGATGCAGAGGCTACATGCTAATGCTAATTAGGAGCTCTGAGGGAGAGGAGGGAATATTGCTTTAAAAAAAAAAGAAATTCAGTTTCACAAATTCACAGTTTTCTTCAGTTATCTCCACACTTCCCCAGACAATTCCATACATAGAAATTTGTTTATTAGACAATGAATTACTTATTTTTGACAATGAATAACTTTCCTTTTCTTTAAAGTTGCAGCCAATTGTTTTTCTTCTAAAGCAGTCTTTAGGAGTTTGAAGTGTACAAGTTATTGTCACATATTCTCCTGGTTTTTAATGTCGTATTACAGCTTACTGGCTGGTTTATTTACTCTCCTGTCATCGCAGGTCCTGTCTTGACTCAATGTAGGGCAATCAACACACCTGCGTGGCTTCAATGACCTCCTCCCCACCTGCGGCTCGTTCTCCTTAATTAGGCAGCGGTCTATATTATACTTTCTCTCTTCTATTATTCCCTGCCATATTTTAGATTGAATCTCAACCTGTTCTTGACCTTGATTCCTTTTTTTTCCCCCCTTTTTGGATTTGTTTGCCTTGAGTATAGAATGGTATTCCCGATATCTTGACCTCTGCCAGTAAACTGACTAAACTGATTTTCCTGCTTCTGTGTCTTGGTTTGAGGTTCTAATCTCTCTAAATCGTCCAAAGTTTCTCAGAGACCCCAGCAATATATACAGAACCTTGCAGTATGTATGACAGATGTTGTGTACTGTTGTTGTGTACTCATACAGTAAACAACACAGGTGAACTCCAGGCTCGTTTCACGCTACAGGGACAGTAGCATTTCCCTCTGGGAGTCTCCAAAACGTAGTGGTGTGGACATAAGGCACTTGTAACTTTATACTTTGCATAATGGTTCACTGTCAAACCACAGTGGATGACTGGGACACGTCAATAGAATGTCATGATTTTGTTGACACGAAGGACAGAGACACAGCCGCTGAGATCAGATTAGAAATCCTGGAGGTTATTAGAGATTGAGGATAAGATATAGGAAAGGAGGCTGGAATGCTAGTGGACTTCTCCTTGCTGAATACACACACGCGTGCGCACACGCACACACCGATCTTCACTGTGGTACCTGCGTACATGTGTGTATTCGAGTTATGCGTGAGTATTGTGCCATAAGCTGACAAACTTCCTGTCGAGACAGGAAATGCATTCTTTGGTGTGTGTTCCTCAGTCTGGGATTGTGTGTGTTTGTGTAGAGACAGACAACAGACATGTTATGGTACCTTCAAGTAGCTATCTGTGGAATGCGAGTGACTTCCCCTGGTCGGTCTGTAATAAACAATATGTTGACTGGCACCAGACCCAGTCATCTACTGTTACTGTGTAGGGTGTACAACCATAGATTATTCTTGTTTTTTAGTCTTCATTAGCATTTGTTAAGATAGATAAAGACGGTATGTATGTTCTTAAGACGGTGGGGCTACTGTGGCAGAGCGAGTCATCTTTCAACTAGAAGTTTGTGGGTTCAATTCCCGGCTCTGCTAGCCTAACATGCCAATTCAGTTACAAGTAACAACCACTTTATCTCCTAATGTTTCAACCTGAATAAACTTAAGTGAAATTTAAGTTTTAGGGACAGTCTGACAAAGCAGTTGAGAATTTACAGCAACACATAGTATTTCAGCCTCCATTTTCTTGTGTTTGCACAATAAACAAGGTACTGGGCAGCCAATTACAACATAATGTAATTTTTTAATGATAAATTTGTGTGCCATCTATTGAAGCGGTCTGAAAAAAGAATGCACGTGAGTAAAAACTTAGTTTAACAACTTTATTTCATACACAGTCAATATTTACATTACACATTGGGCCAGAAGCAAAATAGCAAAAGTAGCTTTCAGGCAACAAATAAGCATTAAGTCATCCAGCAAACAACAACTAAGCACGGCAAAATTGTACACAGAAATAACAATAATAATAATAAAAAAAAGTTTTACAGTCATCAACAGACATTTACAAAACATAACGTGGATCAAAATGAAGCTCTTGTAACAGAGCCACTTGGTCTCACATCGCATCAAGAAGGTTTTTGTGCTGACAGAGAAGACGACCTCCATCCTTAAAGCTATAATATGATTTTTTTATTTATTTATTTTTCATTCAAAAGCCTTGACCTGCTGCCAAGGCATTAGAACACTGTCAGTTACGTCCAAAGCCTGAGTTCATCTCCACAGTCAGTTGTGTGGACAGTGCAGGACTCATAGTCTAAGCTACAGTTAGCATTCTATATCTACATATACAATACAGTGCTGGTATTGCAGCCCATAAAGCCACATAATAGATCCTTTTTGGTGTGAACTGATTCATCTCCATTGTCTTCATTTTTCCAAACATCAGTTAGAACCATGCTGATGTCTTTGCTTTGGTCTGATCAAGAGCTACAGAAAGAGAAAACATTTAAAAAAATCATTTATTTGATTACCTCCACTTCTTGCACATGTTAGAATACATGTAAGTTCTGACATATGTAGTAGCAGCTGCAGTATTTTCTAGTATCTACCTGAGTCATATGCCTCCAGAGATCCATGTATGGGAGAGGGGGTCCAGGTCAAAGACCTCGCCGATGAAGGACTGTTGCTCCTGAGATCCATCTCTGTTTTCACTCCCTCGTGGTGTGGAGATGTCCCTGGATTGGCACCTGGCTGGTTCTGTGTCCTTACACCAGGTAGCAGCAAGGGACTTAACCTTGGATCCATTGCTGGGCTGTGGGCTGTGTATGTATGGAGCATTGGGTGGTGGTGCCGGGAGTGGATATGGGCATGGGTGTGAGGATGGTAAACCTCGTGGACATTGGGGTAGCCACTTGTGCTCTGAGTGTTCAGGCTGTAGGTCCAGCTCTCTGGCAGGTTACCCGGAGGTGGGAGGCTGGCCTGGGAAAGCACGTGGCCAGCCCACAGAGCTCCATCTGGGTGACTGAAGGAAACTGGGCTGGGGGAAAAGTCTGGGTGGACTGAGAGCGAGACGGAAGGGTGACAAGCACTGGTTTGTGGTGGATAGGTTGTGCTGTTCCAAGCTGAACCGCTCTGGCCCTGAGAGAGGGAACTGCCATCTGAAACAAACACAAGGATGTTAACATTTAATTGCCACATGTTCGGAACATTTTCATTACTTTAGGTGTTATATGTTGCAGATGTGTTGCCCCTCTCACCTTTCCATGAACCAGCAGAGGCTGACGCAGACTGCTGGCTCACTCTGATCGGCTTGGTCTCGCTGTTGAAGGCACTGGACTGACTGAGAGCTCGGGAGAAATGCTCATCTATCACGTCACCAATGTTGCCTTGGAAGTACGTGAACAAAATGCACCGAGAGCTCAAGTACTCTGCTTCTGCAGGTTGAGAACCGTCCTTCAGCTCTGAATTGGATGCTGATCTGTGTCCCGGACCATGCTGGAGATTGTGGTCCCTGGACTGCATTCCTCCTGCTTCTCCTTGCTGCTCCATACACTCCTGCATCTTACTGTAAACACTCAGCTTCCTCTGTACAGAAAAAAAACAGAAGAGATTAAAACTATAGATTCAACCAGATATGAACCAAAATGAAATCAAATAGATAAGACCGATTTTCAGTGAATTCACTGTCGATAACTGAACATAAATATCTGTACTCAATAAGACTAGACTTTAAATACATAAATATTATTTTTTGTCACGTATGAGAGTAATTCTTTTATGTGGGAGCAGCCTGGGAGTTGTGTGAAAACTGATTTCTTTTTTCCCATACTGCTTTCCAACTATTTGAAAAGCTCCATATGCCTCATCCACATTCCTGAGTGAGAGACTGGCTGCCATGACATCATCATTTGACCAAGATTAATAAATGAAGTTGAAATTAAGATGTGACTGTGTGAGAGTCGAGTAAGTTTATATATACACACATGTATGTATATATATATAGAGAGACAGAGAGCGAGAGAGAGAGAGAGCTAGATATACTTATATTTCTGGTATAAAACAAACAAATGTGTCCGGGTTTATACAAACCATTGTGTAGAATACCTTCTTCTCAAATGGCAATTAATAATAATAAAAAAAGAAAACATGTTATTTGTTAACAGAGCGTCCTGTAAACCTATAGTCATGAGTCTCTCACCTGTTGTTGTTGCTGCTGATGGTGGTGGTGGTTATAGTAAGTCGCCTTGTACGCAGCTGCGGGGAGGTAGTGCGCTCCATAAGTTTGGTGGTACATCACATCCAGGCAACTCATAGCGACGAAGCAAAGTGGTGAAAAGTGGACAAAGTCGTTGGAGAGAAACGCGCAGAATAGCAACCGAGGGCGATTCTCCCTGAGACCTCAAACGGGCTGTATCCCCTGAGCCACCGGCGCCTCCATATATGCCGAAACGCATACAATGGCCATGTCGCCCAGTTTGCATAGACACAATGCGCCTCCCGCTGCGCGCTCCACCAGCACCACCCGGGGCCACAAAATGGATCAAAACGGTAGAAGATGCACACTCTGTATCCGAAAAAACACCCTTTTTTTCTCTCTCTTACAAGTTTTAGACCGATTCTGATTGGGTGCGCATTCCTTTCCCCCTTTTTGTGTCTTACTGTTTTGGAGGGGAGTTATATTTAGAGAGGGCTGGGGCCGTTTACGCACGCCCACCAGGGAAGGGCCTTACGGGACAGAGGAGTTTATGCACTAACTATGCACCTAAACGATCTGCTGTTCCCACTAGTTGCACCCATTCATAAAATTACCTAATGTACTCAATGTGCGCTGCAAAATGTCAGACCGTTGACTGCATATAAGGTCAAGACTTTGGAAGATTTTGGAAGTCCATGAGCCCAATCAAAACTAGCATTAGAATCATGTCATACTAGAGATTTTCTTTGGTGTTTTGTAAACAATGTACCAAGAAGAAGTACCAGGATCAATAAACATAAATATATTTTGCCAAAAAGCAAAAGGAGACATTACAACAATTTAAAACTTAAATATATAGAAGTAAGACAAGAAATATGAACAATACATAGTATGAACATCTATGAAGCATATGCAAAAAAACAGTATACATTCTGCATATATGTGCAATACAGTACACATGTGTGAACAGACTTATGAATTTGACAAGACACCAGAATGTTACAGCTTTTTTCAATTCATGTAATTAAACTGTGTAACTGCTAAATCACAGATTCCGACACAAAGGCCAAAATGCAACTTAAATATTGAGGACTATAATGATTTGTTATGTGTTTTCATGAAAAAGAAGATTCAAAATGAACGTGTTGTAGGAACAGGAGCAATTCAATGGCAGGTGCATGTAGGCCACTCAAGGTCATTTATGAGAAAGGCTTAAAATGTTCACCCTTGAGCTCACAGTTAAATTGAGTTGAAAAAGTAGAACACTTGAAAGAAAGCAAAACTTAGTTTTGTTGTTGTCTGCTTGTGTATGACTTTATAACATGTATTTAACATGATTGTGTTACTGCCCTTGAGAGTGTTCAGTCACTGTCTGTCAGTCTTCCCCTCTCTCCCTGATTGACTGAGAGCAGTTTGCTGCCACCTGTTGGTGAGCTCAGTCACATGACATTGTTTGTGTCTGATGTCATCCACAGACCACACTTCCTCCTCATCCATGTGAGGCACGTCCACTGTGTTGGAATCGGGTGAAATGATTTTTATTTGGTTGAAATGGAATATAAATTGATTATACTGTACAGTTGTTGTTGTTGTTTTTTTGTATGATTTTGTCATTACCACAGAATGAGCCTTTACATTTACATATACACCAGGCTGCCATGTTCCTCATCATGTGTTTACTGGACAAACTAAATAAACCCTTTGCATTTTGACAATAGTTTTGATGAAGGCTACGATATGTTCTCGCTCATGCTTGGAAGACAAGAGTGAAAGCAGATATATTCAGTTTCACTGTAGATGTTGCCAAATCATACACACTGTACCCTTTAAATATTCAAGGCTTCTTGATCCTAGAGCATCTTGTCAGGTTTATTATTCAAGAGCTTCAAACCTCAGCTAATCTACACTGTACAGTCCTGTGCTGTTTGCTGGCAGGTTTAGTTTTTACGCGCACTTGGGTATAAATCATGACCAGATTCTCCCTTAGTGTCTGAAATGATACCAATGTCTGCTTATTTTTCCATTTCCATTAAAAAAACAAAACAACATTTAAAATTGAGCACCGTGGGAAACTGTTTGGCCCTTTCAATCAGCAACACCTGAGTAAAATGACAGTTGACCTCAAATAGCCCAGCATGACCACAGGCCAGTGTCAGCCTCAGGCAGACTATAAGAAATAAAATACAACCCTCTAGTGGTTGGGGGGGAAATCTCACAAATAAAAATGAGACATGGCTCCTACTTACACTTTGGCCTCAGTCTTAAACCGTTTAGCACATTTTATACCTGAGGTCTATGACAATTTGATAACAGCAAACATGTCACTTTTGTTGATGTTTCATTCACTTTCATAATGACAGGGTCAGCTGTGAATTCGTCTTTGGGCAACATTCACTGTAGCAAGAAAGTAACTTGACATTATAAAGCAAATTTTGCCTTTTGCAGCAAGAAGACCAGGGTTTGAGATCCAGTTGGAATAAAGGTGTTTCTGCATGGAGTTTGCATCCTCTCCCCGTGGGTGTGTGGGTTTTCTCTGGGTTCTTTGGTTTCCTCCCATAGTCCAAAAAAGATGCAGATTTTGACGATTAGGTAAACGAGACACTCTGAATTGAGTCCAGGGTGTATTCTGCTTTTCGCCCTATGTCAGTTGGGATTGGTACCAGCGCCCCCTGGTACCCTCATGTGGAGGATAAAGCGGTAGAAGATGGGTGGATGGGTGCAAAGGGATAATGATAAGGAACAGTTTCAATCAATATTGCAAAAAAATGTAGATAATGAGGATGGGTAAGTGAATCAACAGTAGTAGTTTCATTCATAATTTATTTGAATACTGTTAAAATACACCCACAATAAATGTATGGTAAAAGTTCCTCAACAGAGTGGTGGTCAGCAGGTAAAGTGATGTCAAATCAATCACAAAAAAAGTTGTGGAGCTGTGAACAGTCAGTCTTGTCCCCATAAATCACACGGCGACACGTACACGATGTCTTGATCCGAAACATCACTCAGCGTGACAACAGCGGCAGACAAAGAGACGTCAAGCAGAATTCATCCACGTCTCCATCGAGTGTTCTTACAGAGGAAATCATGTCCCTCGCCGTCTGTGCCTGCTCCAGAAGTGGGGCAGTGGGACACTCACACTGTGATGCCTGCAGACGGCAGGAAGCATCAGGCACACACATTTTCAGATTTGTCACGTACACGTTCACGCGTGTGCACATGCTCGTGCCATGCCTGCACACTTGATAGCACACATTACACCAGACAGATACATACAAGTTCTGTGAAAAATACCTCAGGGTTTTTTCCACCAAACATCTGGAGCAGCCCGTGCCTCCTCTCCTCCTCTGCTCCTTAATGAGGCACAGAGATGTTTATTAGCGGGTGTTTTAGAAGTGAGAATGGAGGGAAGAGAGGGGAAGGGACCGAAATTAAAGTGGAGTTAGTGTTTTAATGTTGCGCAGCCCTTAAAAGAACAAGGGACACCTCCAGCGCTTTAGATCTGAAGAAAATGTCTCACGCTGAATAAAATTCATGGACATATTTCACGAAAACACTCTCCTCCAGAAGGGATTATGTTGTGGGGATACATCCCAGGAAACCAAAAAAAACAGGTCACAAGTGTTGTGTTCTATTTCTGAGGGTGAAGAAGAAGGAAACAGACAGAAAGTCCAACCTTGACACCGACAACATAACTTGTACTCACATGTAGTCAAACTCCTTTTCTGACAAATGCCTTTTTGCCGATGAAGAGATATGTTTTATTCAACATTGCACTGCACTACTGATGAGGCAGGTGTGAGATAATGCTGAGTGCTGTTGATGATTATATCTCGCATTAAGCAGAGTGCAGCATCATGAGTTTTGCTGTGTGGTTGCTATCACGCGCCAAGAGACCGTCAATAGACCTACACCTGCCTGGGCTGACTCTCCGAACAACCTGAGAATGATGATGATGATGATGATGATGACAATGAGGGTACAAAGCTCCTGCATCAGTCAGCGTAACAAATGAACGCACATTATGATGGATTTTCTGAGTGATCTGAAGCTGAAGAATTGTTCCTCACAATAGAAAACACATTGTGGTTACTAATTATCTGCATCTTCATGATTTGTTGCTCTCACAATGGACACTTTTATGAAGGGATCTCCCTTACAGTTGTTCAGTTCTTACAATTATTCAGTGCAACTTCTGTGGCTCGTGTCTCAGAGCCTCAATGATGAGATGTATAAGCTCATTTCTTTATAACTTTACAACCTGATATCTTCTTTTTCCAAACTCTAGCTCCAACTGGCGCACCTCAATTGACGTCACTTGAGGCAACTTTCTAACAATAAAACACGTGGGATTCCTGCTCCAAACCAGCATATTATGCCCAGTTATCTATACTATTCTTTTTATTATTATTTTACACATAATACTACACTTGCACATTTAAGGCAGATTTCTCCCTGCAGTCACTGCTTTAGTCATGCTGCATCCTCTTAGTAGAGCGTGTGTGTTTGTGGGGGAAGAGTGCAGACATAAAAGTCTGTAATTAAAGGCTCATTAGTGCAGCTCAAAGTGATGCAATATGAATGGATTTTTATTCACTGTCATATTCATTAAAAAAAAACTCCACTCACTACACTTAGAGCAGTATTTACTCCCCATTTAAAACAGGAACACAAGACTTTATGCACAATTCTGTTAAAAAAAAGTTACACAGAACGTCACTTTGGAATCACTGACACTGTCGCATCGCACCAGTGAACAAAAGAGACTCATTTATGGAAATGGCGTTTCAATGTGAAGCTAAAGTGGGGAAACAGTGTTAGAGGAGCCTTTTTCAATCAAACTAAAGAGACACACTCTTGCCGTTCCATTATCGCAGTGATCTCACACATGTGGTTTTGATTGGTGAAGCCATTATTGCACATTTTACACACGGAAATTGGACTTTTAATTGCAAACACTAGACAAAGAGGAGTACGACTTTCATAGTCTGTCTGAGAATCCGTGCTTGAACATCTGTCCGTTCACAAAGTGACCAGTGGATTCTCGGTTTTCGTGGAGTCTCCACGCTGACCTTGCTTAAAAAAGCAGATAATTGCTTTGTCCATCCTCCAGTTTCAACTTGTATCCTGCACACACAAAGATAATGGCTGCCCGGCAAGAGCTAATGAGATGATGGAGACTCAAAAGACAGGGTAATATTTATGCGCTTGACAGCTGTGACCTCACACCACCCCCCGACGACCAATCTGAGCGGTATTTCACTTGAAAAGAAAAGCTGGACATGGATTTAAATTTTAATCCTGGAAATGCTCAAGACATCGGCAGAATACTGAGACGCCGAGACACAGGGGTTCATATCTTGATTTTCTGTGAAATTAAGCAGGTTCTTTCCATAACAGTGTGCTCCATCACTTTAAATAAATAGATACATTTTGATGTCTTCTGAAACAATAGCATGCATAGAGAAGAATGCAGACGTGTGTAATCTGTGACAGGGATAATAGCAGCAGGTAGTAAAAGAATATGTATATATATGTATATATATATATATATATATATATATATATATATATATATATATATATATATAATATAGCTCTTAAACCATAGTTATTCAAAACTATATTTCTTTTAAAAGAGATAACTATTAATTGTGAACATGCTAAAAAAAGGGCTCAGCTCTATTGTATATCTGCTTTGTTTCAGTCTCACTTGTTCTCGGTTTGTGCTGATATTTTCACGATTCATGATGGACATCAAGTGAAAATAATACCTGAATAAATCTCAAAGTCATTTGTGTCTGCGTGTGTGTCTTATGGGCTCCACTGTCAGTGCATGCCTTTTGCAGTGTCTCAACACATGTGTTTCTCTGTGTGTTTCTGTGTTTGGTTCTAAATTTATTTATGTTGTTTTTAGTGGTTCTGTGTGTCTGTGTGTTGTTGCATGAATGTCTGCCATGTCTGATTGCCTTGTTTTTTACATCTTCACTCAAGCGGCTCTGTGTTAGCCTCTCTTAGACATCACAGAAAGTAACTATCTGCACAGGAAATGTTATACAGCGGTATACAAAAACAGTGGACTTCTCATTTCACAGAATTGTTTATAACAAAACAGCAAGTACATAACATACAATCATTTTTTTTGCTTCTTTTAACCATAAAAGGGCCAGAAAATGTCCTTTGAGAAAGTGCTTTTGCCCATTTTTCCAGAATAACTGGCAGTTATTTACAGTTTACTGCATGTTAAAATAGTGTATTAACAGGGACAACAAAACGTTTTATTGAGAAAAAACACTGTAGTTGTACACAAACACAAGATTTTGTGTGTTAAATTTGAAATTTGAACAGTATAAAACATATTTAAAACTAGTATCGCAAGCGGTTCTGAACGGGGCCGAGCACAATGTTAGACTTTACTTCCTGTTTTGGGCGTTCCACTTCCTGTGGGGAGGTCATGGTTTACAGACATGTTCACGACGGGTCTGGGGTCTCACAAGTTTCAGGTTCAGGTTCAGGTGGATACAACAATCCCTGTTAGAGCAGCATCTAAAACTGTAAGTGTATTTCTGTCTGCTGTCACCAGGGGGCGCTGTTTTTAAAATGGAATATTTTCCACATAGGCGGCTTCAGGCTGCTAATAACGCGTTACTGCTCACAAGCCTACAGTCCAGCCATTGTGAAAGCAGACAAGACCTCATAATAGAAATACAACAAACATTATATAGAATTCAGATGATGGGACTCACATTATGTTTATGGATACCAGCACACACTGGGGTTGAAGGGAACAAAATAGCAGACAAGGTGGCAAAAACAGCAACAGCACATAATAATAATATAGATTTAGCAACACAATTAAGCAAAACAGAAATGAACAGCATCATTAAACAAAAACTAAAGGAGAGATGGCAAAAACAATGGGCGGAGGAGAGGAAAGTTCAATGGTTTTACAGTATCCAAAGAAGAGTGGGAGCGGCTCGGCACACGAAAAGAAGCAGGAAAGAGGAAAATACAATATCGAGGATCAGATTTGGCCATACAGGATTGAACAACACATTATTTCTCATCAATTAACACAATATAGACATGATCACTGTGGGCAGGAGGAATCCATTCATCATGTTATAACACAATGTCAGAAATACCAAAGGGAGAGAGAAGTAATGATTAAAAACTTGAGAGACATTGATGAGGAATTGGAGTTAGATGTATTGTGGAAGAACCGGAGTGAGTGTTGTGGATGGGTGTGTGTGTGTATGAATAGGTGTATGTATATGTATGCATATGTAGGTTTTTTTTTTGTGTGTTTTGTAGTATACAGAAAAATTATTGTCTGCTTGATTTATTTTTTTTAATGTTTTAAACTGTTTTTATTTCTATAGGCTACTTGATTTTTAAAAAAAATTATTTTGTTTTAATTTCCAATGTATTTACTTGCTTCTGTAAAGCACTATGAATTGCCTTGTGTAAGAATGGTGCTATACAAATAAACTTGTCTTGCCTATGTATATCTGTATATATAAACAATTATTATTTATTTTATTATTTTTACTTTTAAGTAATAGTTCAGTTAGATCAACATTTCAATTCACACTCCATACCAGATGGTGGCGGTAATGCACCAACTACACCTGCTCATCTTCACGCAGGTGTTTTTCGATCAGCTGATGACCGCTGATTGCTTCCTCCTCCTCTTCTTATTTAATCTTCCTCCAGCCAATAGTTCCGTGATGTTACTTTGAAGAGAAGCTGAACGAGTGACACGAAAGAAAAGACACGAAGAAAAAATGTCGCTGCTGAACTACTGAAACTGTTCCGGGAGGAGGGAACCTGTGGCTGTAATGCACCAACCGCCCTAAGAACGAGGGAACTTTTAAAAAAGAAGAGAAAAAAAGAAAAGAAAACTACCGCGGCGTGACGTCAGACGCCGAGATGTGGCCGCGTGCATCAGCTCCAGTATAAAAACGCAGCAAGGCGCTCCAGGATGGCGTGTCCGACCTGGTCCAGATTGGTGGCCCGTCCAGAATGGTGAGTAACTTTTGTCAAGTTATCTTAATGATGACTCTGTTTGCTCAAATTCAGCCCTGCTCATTGTCTGCTCAATTCTGCCTTAGTTATTTGCTCAATTTCAGCATTTGCTTGAGCTGTGCTTCATTTTAAGCTTAATTTATATCATATAACATAATAATAATAAGAAGAAGAATAATAAGAATGATAATAATAATAGTACAATTATATAGCTCAATTTTAGCTTAATCTTAGCCTTATTAAAAACAAGTTAAAATGGCTGCTGTGCTATGTTAACTCACTGTCCACTCATGGTCATTACTATTGAGTTTCTGACTTTATGTTAAATGTTTAAAAACAGATTTAGGGTTATACATGTCTTTTATAATTCTAAACTTTTAATGTAGTCATTAAAATACAACCTTTTTATTTTTAAAGGAACAACCTGCTTCCTGCTCACGGAGACCTGGTCGGACCCGCCATATACAAAAGCCTGAGGCTGTCAAAAAAAGGTGAGCGACACCTTTAGAGATAATTTACTACATCATTGAAAATGTTATGGCTAATTTTCATAATGTATTTAACTGATGGCAATATATCATATTAATTTAATCACACATGTATAATATAAGTTTTTTGTGTTTTTAAAGAGTGTGGCTGTATGAGGTACTGACATTTCTATACTTGAACTTAAAAGGCATTCCTTAAATCTTAATCAACTTTATTATACATCACTTGTGATTATGTTAATGTATTTGTTTCACTGTTAGAATAGAATTCGTGCTGGCAGCAATGTTTTGACTGAAAGTGAGTATTTATATCTCAGGCTGGGTGAACCATGTCTGTACCTCATACAAACACATTGTAGAACACCTTACCTAGTTATTTTACACCTGTAACGGTATGAACTTGACCATTGTCAAGGCTGGAGACTGGACTCAAATTTTTTTTTTGTTTTTTTCCCCCCAGATTGATCTTCATGAAGATTGTCAAATAGTAGGTGTCATGATTTAATTCTGGGTGGCCGCTGTGTCCCCACTCTTTCTTGGCCGCTGTGCCTAAATCTATCTGCTTTGTCCAACATGGCCACGTTCTTTCTATTCTCCTGCTTTCTGTCAAATAGCTAAGGATTTTACATGGAGCATTTGCCACAGGTTGGTTTTGTATGTTCCTGTCCACTTTATTGGGTGGTCTGAAATCTGGTCCTTGTTGGTTATATTTTTGTGGAACTGCTGAGCGAGTGATTTGAAAGAATGAGGTGACTGATGGAGTGTTTGAAATTCTCTCTCTGAATGAAGGGGTTGTGTGTGTGACTGAGATGCCTGGATTGAATAGTTAAGATGGTCTGAGAATATGATTATGTTCAGCAGTTCACATTAAAGTAGATATGGTGTCTTGAAGGGCTTAGATGCTTGATAAGTTATAATGCACTAACATTTCCTTTTTAGGTCTGTCTACAAAGGGTGAGTCCATATTTTTTTAGGGTAGGGAAATTAACAGAAGAAAACTTGTGTGTTGTGTATTTTTGGTTTAAATGGATGTTGGTGTACAGTTAAAGCTAGATAGTAGGAATAAAATTAATGTTGTGCCTTGTACACTCTGTCACAAGGCTTCTTGGCTGCTGTGCCTTTTCTTTTTTCCTCTCTTTTCCATCGTGGCCATTAATCTACCGCTAGCCCTAGAACGTTAAAATAGATCCCTGTGATCTACAAACACAGTACTTGGCTTTTGATGGCAGCCCTGCCATTGCCTTTGTATTGCCATACGTCCTTTAATGCAAGTCGGCCATGATCGCTAACTGTGCCCGCGCCTTTGTAGCCTACTTGTGTTATTGTATGTCTGGCTTTGCGCGTATAGTCATTTTACATAGGCAAACATGGGTGCCTTCCGCGTCCATGCACAGTAAGTGAACTAACCTGTACTTTTCTTCTAGCATCAATCAAGAGGAGCACCGACATCACTGCATGTCCATCCTAATTAGATTGCGTTTTAGTTTCGGTAAAATTTCAAATGGTGGGTGCAGTTTTTCTTTCTTGCTTGGCCGCCGTGCCATTTTTCATCTTTATTCTTCATGGCCATTGTGTCATGTCTGTACTTGGTCTTGGTGTTTATGCCAGTCTATAATTTCTGATCTGTTTTTCCTACTAAGTTTTCCTGGTTGAGTGTGTGTGATGACTGACTTGGACTGACGTTTATCTGACCTTTGGACCCAGACTAACACTCCAATTGACTTTACTGCACCAGAAAGGTGAACAAAATTTATGCTGCAAGACTGGCAAGATGCACACCAATTAGACAACAAGCAAATTCAAATTCTTTCAAAAACAGGTAAAAATGTTTGCCTTTCAGGTAAGTATTAAAGGCCTTTTCCACATGATCTTTGTGGGAAAATTGTGTCCACTCAATTGATAAAGTTAATTTGCATCTAAACATTTACAATGCCTGACACAATGGCATTACAATAATCTATTTTATTTGTTTTGTGTTACCGAGTGCAAAGGCCTTTATTTACACACTAACGCATGCCGAGACTGCTGTCATGGCATGTGTCACTGTCTCTCTCTCACTGGTCTGTCTGTCTCTCTCTCTCTCACTGGTCTGTCTGTCCTGTGTGTCTTTCTGTCTGTCTTGTGTGTCTGGTCTCCACTTGTCTGGTGTCTGGTCTGTGTCTTGTCTGCCCTTTTTCTGTCTGGTGTCTCTGTCTTTCTGTTTGTCTCTGTCTTTCTGTCTCGCTCTGTGTCTGTCTTGTGTGTCTGGTCTCTGTCAATCTGTCTTGTGTGTCTGATCTCTGTCTTTCTGTCTTGTGTGTCTGGTCTCTGTCTGTCTGTCCTGTGTGTCTGATTTAGTCACTTTTTTAGTCTCAAGTTAAATGGATGATTTTAAAGTTGATTAGTCTTGAGGTGTCTGATTTCTGCAGGAAATTCTGGTACCTTATTTTGAAATGGCTTTAATTTAAAAATGCATTTTTGGTGTTGAATCTCAGTTATCATAGTTGCAGCTTGGACTGTTGACAAACGTGGAAGCTGATGAATCATGTTGTAAATGCATCAGTTTACTGTAGCTTGTCTAAAGTTCTTTCAAAGTGCTGTAAAAATGTAGTAATAGATTAGGATGAGCTAGACCAGGTCTTCCTTTATTCTCAACTGGTAATTGCTTTGATAAGATAACTGGTTCCTGATTTGATTATGAAGCTAAACTTTTGATTTATATGCAGGTGTAGTCACATTAGATGTAGGTGTTATTCAGCCCATGGATAATGTTATGATATACATTAAATCTGGTATTTGTTGGCACACTTTTGATATCCATTTAAGTCTTAAACTTTACGCACTGCCATCAGCCTTTGTAGTCGCTAACTGAAATCGAATTCAATATTAATGCTGACTTGTCTCACTCTGCCAAGTTTATTTCCCTCTAAAGGAGTTGAACCTTTTTGTGTTCATAGTCTTTTTGCGCGTCATGTTGGGAGGCCTCCCAGCAGGGGATTTTTATCTTCCCCTGCAAAACTATGCGTTACTTGCATTAGGGATGCAGGGCTATCCTGCATAGTTTCTTTCATAAATTAGATTGTAGGTTGCTGGATTAGAGCGTGTTTCTTTTCTTTAGGAGGACACAAACCTGGCAGAGAGACAACTCGGATTATTTAAGTGACAGTTGGGCCAAATGTTTGAACTTTTTATTTTTCAATACGATGACTTGAAAATAAAACTTTTTTTCTGTGGGCTGAATTCAGACAGAAATCAGACAATTGGAGTGTCTGTAGGAGTGAGCAGCTGCAGCTTTTTAATTTATTTTTCGTTATTTGATTTGTTTCTTGGATTGACTTGGTGTCTGGAGCTTTGTGGTTAACAGTGACCATGTAAACGTGTAAACACTAGTGGTCTCTTGCCTCTTATTTGCGAAGCTGGCAGCTGGTTGAAATGACAGGACTATATGGCTTGCCCAAAGTGGGATTCTTGATAGATCATTGGGTTAACACCTCACCATACACTAGCTATTTCAGCGAACAAGTGTCTGTCGTCCGTTATTAACCATGACTTTCTTTCAAATTTCACAATTTAGGCTGCTTGTAGAGTCTTTAGGAAGATGCTTAATCCCAATGTCTTGGTTGGTTGCATGAGAAACTGCCATCTCTTAGATGTGTTGGCGAAGTTCCTCCTCTGATTTTTGTAGGCTTGCCCTAAAGTTTCTCTTCACTTTAACTCTTGTTGAGCTATGCTTTAAATGATTCCTCCAACTTGTCTCCATATCAAATTGTTTTCTCCCTGCAGCCTTCCACCACCCACTGCTGCTGTTTCTGCTAAAGGTAGCTGTATCCTGATTCACCGCGTCTTCATGTGTTGGGTAAGAAGTGTCATTAGACTACTAACAATGTAAACACCTTTTAAATGCTTGATCTAATTTACCTAAATGGTTCATCAGTTTATGACAGAAAATCATTGAATTTGACATTCTTGGGGTCAGTAACCTGACCTCTAAATGTTTGGGAAACCATGCAAAAGATCGCAAGTCCTCTGCATGTCTGTTTGAGTTATTTAATTGCTCAATTTTTAAATCAGTCAAGATTTTATGAGCTGGGTCTTCATCACACAACAGAGAACAAGGTAAATTGAGTCGACTCGTAACATGGTAAGGCATTTAGTCTTTCCCCTTCTCTGTGTGTGAGGAAATCTGGCCACGGATCCTGACTGAGTGGCATACCATGGCTGTGCAGTTTCCAAAATCAGACAAGGATCCATCTGATTTTGTGACTCGGCCTGTCATGATATGATGTATCTTCCTCCGAAACAAAGGGTTGGAATGGTCAGGTTTGTAGTGTAAATCACATCACTTGTAGATGGTGAAGCATTTGTTTAAATTGGGGTCAAGCATTTTCTGGTGTCTGCTTTGTCAATACTCTGGTGCCACATCTTGCTAGACACACAAGAAGCTCTGAATTGTGAAACTGCTGCCTCTTGCAGATGTTACAACAGCAATGGCTGTTGAAAGGCTACAGGGAGAGAAAATTAGATCTGAGGACAGGAAAGTGGAATTGATTTCATGCTTAGCAAAATGAGGGTTTCAGCAGAGGAACTTCTTGTGGCGAGGCTACGGAATCAGAAGGAACGTTTGCCTGGGCAACTGGGAGATTTACAGTTTTTCATGCAGCCAACCAAGACATTGGGGTTAGCATCATTCCAAATGGCTGGCAAAGATTGCTTGTAACTGTCAGTGTAGGACAGGAAAGGCAGGTATAGGTTAGGGAGGGCATCCATTGGTGAGCTCTGACTGGATGTGAGGACCTGTCACACTTGACCAGGTGAGTTACTTGAAGATTTGCCATTTTTTTACTTCTTTTTTTTTGTGACTTATCAAATTATTCCTTGTTTTGAAGAGATGAAGGCTGCAGCACATTCCTGGATCAGAGGACTCCATGTTGGACACCACAACATGGAGAAGTCCCGTCCTGGATGGCTGCGGTGATGACCTAGCCCAAGATGAACCGACCCTTCTACGACAAGGACTTTGCCCAAGATGAACCGACCCTTCTACGACGAGGACTTCGCCCAAGATGAACCGACCCTTCTACGATGAGGACTTCGCCCAAGATGAACTGACCTTTTCCACTTCTTTTCCACGGGATGTCTTCCGGTACGTTCTTTCAGATGGTACTCAATGTTTAATCCATATTTACTTAATACTAAAGTGTGCTGACTCTTATTTTTTTATTTTTTATTTTTTTTAGATGTTGGACCTGGCCAAACTGTACACATGCCTCAATGGCTGCTACGTCACTCTGCCCAACAGGACATGGTCACCGAGATTTTTTTATTTTTTTTAAATGGACTTTAACCCCCCCTGTCCCCACTGACCCACAACCATACATGACAAAACACTGTACATGTGATGCATCACCACACTAAAATACAGACACTGCTACTTTCAGCTTGTTTCAGTCTGTAAAAGATGGCAAGCCCTCTACATGACCCAACAGCATTGATGTTTGCGTTATTTAATTGCTAAATTTTTAAATCAGTCAAGATTTTATGAGCTGGGACTTCTTCACACAACAGAGAACGAGGTAAATTGAGTCGACTCGTAACATGGTAAGGCATTTCGTCCTTCCCCTTCTTCTCTGTGTGTGAGGAAATCTGGCCACATATCCTGACTGAGTGGCATACCATGGCTGTGCAGTTTCCAAAATCAGACAAGGATCCATCTGATTTTGTGACTCGGCCAGTCATGATATGTATCTTCCTTCGAAACTGATTGGATTGGAATTGGAATGGACAGGTTTGTAGTGTAAATCCCATCACTTGTAGATGGTGATGGTGTACAGACACTGCTACTTTCAGCCTGTAATATTAGACATTGATGTATTGTATAACATGTATTTATTGCCTTCTTTATATTAAGTAAAACTTTTGTTCTTAACTTTATGGTTGACTTGTATTTTTTCAGTGATTATGTGATGAGTGTTATTTTGACAAGTTAGTGCTTTAAACTTAAAGATGTGGAATTCTTTTAAAACGAATTGCACTGATCTGTTACTGTAGACTTAGCACCTTTTGACACTGCTCCAAGTGTTCGGTTGATCTTAACCAGAAAACTCAAACCCTATATGGATTTGTACAAGGTTTTAAAGGGAATATAATAAATTGGACTCTAAAGCAGGGAATGCTACAGTGGATGGTGATGCTGCTACTTGCCCCCATCTCACAACTTCCTTACTTCTAGCCACTAACACTAATTATGACTAATGCATAAAAATATGCCACTGAACATTAGACTACTTTGCTTTAAAATGCCTTCTTTTAACTACAGATGTATTTTTACAATTTTATATAATCTGGCTTTTCATTTTATCTTTAAATTCTGTCTTTACCATTTTACGCTTAAAGATTTTATTTTTCTACTATGGAAAGCACTTTGTAGAATTGTTTTGAAAATTGCTATTCAAATAGTTACTTGAACAGTGTTTCAGTACCTAACACCAGCAGCCATATGAGCAGCCACACATGCAATGCTAATATTTCTGACTGTCTCAGCCTCAAGTAGGTGATGTGATGAATCACAGCCAGATAACGCTCCACACATTAGTGCAGGTAAATATTCAACAGTTAAATAAAACACCGAAGTGTGAGGAACAGATGTACAAGATATTTCCCAAAGTAAAGATCAGACTTGGAACAACCGAGCGGTAGACAAAGAAGTCAGTGGCTTGTTGCAAACTGCGAACACTGGTGACCCAAGGTGGAGAGAGGGGTGAGGAGACGATTCTTCCAGTCTCAGCATCCAGTGCATCATGAATTCAACAGGAAAAAGATGATCGATATTTTGGTTGTATGATGATGCTTTTGTGGAGAAGGGGGCTGATGTTTTTTTTTTTCTAAACAATTCACCAGTCAATTATTTTTTCCAATTCCTTGGACCAGAAAATTTTGAAAAATGTTGATCATCAAACCTGGAAATGATGTTCTCAAATGTCTTGTTTTGTCTACAAAATGAATTGGTTTTAATGTTTTTGTTATATGGAACAAAGAAATTTAAAAACTAGTACTGCAAGCGGTTCTGAACGGGTTGCAGCTCAAGGGCTCGCGAGTCTCTGTGTGCCCACCTTAGACTTTAATTCCTGTTTTGGGCTTCTACTTCCTGTGGGGAGGTAATCTTTTATGGACATGTTCAGGACGGGTCTGGGGTCTCATATCAAGTTTCAGGTGGATACAACAATCCCTGTTAGAGCAGCATCACAAACTAAGTGTAATTCTGTCTGCCTGTCTTCAGTTTTCGAAATTGAATATTTTCATACATGCTGCTTCAGGGCCGGACTATCATCAATCCTAGCAAGTTTGGTTCAGATTGGTCCAGGATTCGCAAAGTTGTAACAGTTTGTTTTGACAGCGTGAGCGACATTACCGTATTAACTGCATGCAGACTCTTGACGTGCAACCGCTGGAATTTTTCCTTCGTGTAATTACGGTAATGAAAAGTGCGCTTGCAAATACGTGTCATCTGCTATGCGCTCGGTGTTAAAGGGTTGATGACTCTTAATGAGACTCTCTGCCTCATGTTAAAACACTGATTGGATGTATACACATTTTTAACTCATTTTCATACCAAACACATTTACAAATTCTTTTTGTTTTAAAAAAACCCCATTATATTTCAAGTACAGACCATGTGCAATACTACTGCATGTATAAATAATCATTGTCTATATGAGAACATCCATGTGTTACATGTAGGATATCCGATACTGTATGCAAATCTTCTCACTTGGTCTGTTGTCTCCTCACACAACTTCACACAACCAAACCTCCTTCGCAGAGGGAAGGACTCGTCCTCCGATGCCCTTCCACTTGTAATGACTCTAATTCCCTCATGCTAATGGTGTGTCTGAGACTCAGCCCCTGCTGGGACCACCAGCCCACTTCTTGTGGCCTGGCCCCAGGGCTAGGAACACTGCGGACTGCAGAGAGACAGAAGAGGGAGAGAGAGAGAGGGTGAAAGTGGGATGTGGTTGGTTGGATGTAGGATCTCCCCTCAAACAGATTGGCCACCTCAGGCTAAAAAGAGACCTGTGGATAAAAGAGGGTGTCATTGATCCATGCCTGTGTGTGTGCCTCACTGACTGTGACATCCAAAATTGGCGCCAGCAGCAGATTTAAGCAATAACACATCACTGTTTGACCTTACCCACAAAACCAACAGCATGTCTGCAACTTTCGTGTGTGTCACACTAAATGGTAAATCCCCATGTTTTTTTTTTTTTTGTAGGTGTGTGTGTTTGTGTGTGTGTGTACCACATGGGAGACTGGGAAGGTTGGGGGTGGCAATGATGATGAGCAAACACTGCAGGGGAGAATAAGCTCTCATTACCCTGCAGCTCCCTGATGCTGCATTGCACCGGTGAGCGCAACTAGATTTGTCCCATGGGCAGAAATGAGTGGAGGCACTCACTCGATTTATTAGACCATCCCAAACTCCCCTGCCCTCTGCCTCCCCCGCTGTTTCACCCTGTCTTTTTGCCTAACATCCCTCTGTGTCTTCCCACTCTTGCAGCCACCTGCTGTCTTCCATATGTCCTAAATCCTCTCCACTGCTTTGCACTACTTGGATATATATACATATATGTATATATATATATATATATATATATATATATATATATATATATATATATATATATATATATATATATATCACTAATTTCCGGTCTTTCACAAAAGAACATGATATCGATTTTGTGTATTATGTGCCATTTAGAGGAAGATAGATGATAAAGCATGGCACATATGAGTGGACAGCAGTGTGATTGACAGCTGACATTCTCGACTGAAAGTCTGGATTTCAAACGGGAGTTCAGATTCCTTTGGCTGACTAACCTCACCTCTGATCTTTGCTTTCTTTCTATATCGAGGTTTCCAAGTGATTCCAGATGTTTTGAAACCATGTGAACCTTACCTCTTTCTCAGCTCTATCTTATCTTTATTTGTTCCAATGATACATCCCACTCTTCTCCTCTGCCTCTTTTTCCTCTGGTATTCCCTGTGTCCTCTGAGCCTATTTTTTTTATCTCACTCTTCACATCTGGGAAGCAGTGAAGTATCCATCCATCAGACAGAAAGAGTGCAGTTGAAATCCCGTGCCTCCCATCCCGTTCTCTGTTGCTCTGTTTTTGCATACAAACATATTTCAGCCTACTTACATGTCAGTGGCATGGGGAAGACTGCTGCATAAAGTCATGTCTTATATCATGAGGAGTTATTCTTAATAAATATGGGAATGAGATACACAGCCTGCAAACGCCTGAGGGAGATTTATTAAAATTCTATTGGAAATAACAAAATGGGGATTGAATCTGCAGTTCTGCTGTTATGTAGGGTGGATATTGGCCCCCTGTTACTATAAAACTGAGGCACCATCCAGTCAGACTTGTCTGTTTTTGTTACGATGGCTATAAAGTTGTGAA